>NW_027596203.1:236076-343576 GCF_964194155.1 Cetorhinus maximus
GGGGGAGGGGGGGGGAGAGAGAGGGGAAGAGAGAGAGGGGGTGAAAGGAAATGAGGGAGAGAGGGAGGTGGGGACAGGGAGTGAGGAGAGAAGGAGAGGGGGAGGGAGGGAAGGAGGGAGAGAGGGGGAGGGGGAGAGAGGGTGAAGGCGATAGAAAGAGAAAGAGGGAGAGAGAGAATGGGAGGGGAGGGGGAGAAGGGGAGAGAGGGATTGAGGGAGTGAGGGAGAGAAGGGGAGAGAGGGAGGGGTGAGGGGGAGGGAGGGAGTGAGGGGAAGAGAGGGAGTGAGAGACAGTGTGAGAGAGGGAGACATAGAGTCATAGGGGTCTACAGCACAGAGAAAGGCCCTTCGGCCCATCGAATCTGCACCAGTCAAACAAGTACCTGACTATTCTAATCCCATTAATGCACTAGGCCCAAAGCCTTGTATGCTATGGCATTGCAAGTGCACATCCAAATACTTCTTAAATGTTATGAGGGTTTCTGCCTCTACCACCCTTTCAGGCAGTGAGTTCCAGATACCCACCACCCTCTGGGTGAAAAAAATTCTTCCTCACGTCCCCTCTAAACCTCCTGCCCCCTAACCTTCAATCTACACCCCCTGGTTATTGATCCCTCCACCAAGGGGAAAAGTTCCTTCCTGTTTACCCTATTTATGCCCCCTCAATTTTATACACCTCAATCATGTCCCCCCCTCAATCTCCTCTGCTCCCGGGAAAATAACCCAGTCTATCCAATCTCTCCTCATAACTAAAACTCTCCAGCCCAGGCAACATCCTGGTTAATCTCCTCTGCACTCTCTCTAGTGCAATCAAATCCTTCCTATAATGCGGATTCCCAGAACTGCACGCAATACCCCAGCTGTGGCCTAACCAGTGTTTTATACAGTTCCAGCATAACCTCCCTGCTCTTATATTCTATGTCTTGGCTAATAAAGGCAAGTATCCCATATGCTTTCTTAAGCACCTTATCTACCTGTCCCACTACCTTAAGGGAATGGTGGACATCCACACCAAGGTCCCTCTGATCCTCGGTACCTGGGCTGGAGAGTTTTAGTTATGAGGAGAGATTGGATAGACTGGGGTTATTTTCCCTGGAGCAGAGGAGATTGAGGGGGGAAGATGATTGAGGTGAATAAAGTTATGAGGGGCATAGATAGGGCAGACAGGAAGGAACTTTTCCCCTTGGTGGAGGGATCAATAACCAGGGGGGCATAGATTTAAGGTGAGGGGCAGGAGGTTTAGAGGGGACGTGAGGAAGAATTTTTTCACCCAGAGGGTGGTGGGAATCTGGAACTCTGCCTGAAAAGGGTGGTAGAGGCAGAAACCCTCATAACATTTAAGAAGTATTTGGATGTGCACTTACGATACCCATGGCATACAAGTCTATGGGCCTAGTGCTGGGAAATGGGATTAGAATAGTTGGGCACTTGTTTGACTGGCACACACCTGGTGGGCCGAAGGGCCTTTGTCTGTGCTGTAGACCCCAATGACTCTCTACGACTCTAAAGACATTGGTTGGCTTCTTCGGGCTAAGTGTAATATTTCACCTGCTCTTTCGAATGGTTTATTTAAAAATGCAAATTGCCCCCTTTATACTTCACCTTCTGACTTCCTTATGTTTACTTAATTAACATTTCAAACCTACTTCTCTTCTATACATCAAAACCTCTAGACTAGTTGGCTTTAATCCAATTAAGACACACACACACATAAACAGACCACTAGAACTCTATTTTAAAATAATTTCCAATAACATTACAGACATTATTATATCTTCTTGACACAGTGTAGAGTTGGAGTTGAGAGCATGCGTGCAGTTGCTACCGCGTATATTGTAAATAAACTTAATGTTTCCACCCAAGGAGTATCTGCGGTTCAACTCTATCACTGACAGTACAACTCAACCACCCTACAACAAAATGACAATGAGGATAAAACAGGTTTGAACAGGAGACATCGAGTAAGAAAGAAATCGGCATTGTACCTCGCCCAGTGATTGTAAGTGGCAAGCTCAGTTAGAATTGAAGAAGTTATCCCCTCTCAAAATGCCACAATTTGGGAGAATTAATCCTTTTCAACCAGCCACAGATGATTGGTCTCAATTGCAGAGAACGCCCCATGTTTCTTTTTCAAGCGAACGAGATTACAGGGGGAAGAGAAGAGGCGAGCGATCCTCTTGAGTACTTGCGGGAGCAAAGCCTGCGGTTCGATTCGGAGTCTGACGGCACCCGGTGCCCCAGATTCAAAGCATTTTGACGAATGGGTGGACCTCGTGAAGGATCATTTTCAAACCCAACCCCCTCAGTCACGATGCAGAGGTTCAGGTTGAAATAACGAAATAGAGCCCCGGGTGAGACAATTGCGTGCTACGTGGCAAATTTGAAGCAGCTGGTGAATATTGCAAGCTTGGTACGACTCTGAACGACATGCTCAGAGATCGTTTGGCGCGCGGTGTGAAAAGAGGGCACTGATCGGAAAAGGTTATTGTCCGAAGTCAACCTGGATTTCAAGAAGGTGCTAGAGACAGAGTTGGCCATGGAAAGCACTGTAAGAGATCGTAGAATCATTTTAATAGAGTTGGAAACAATTAGTCCTTTAGTGATCGGCATTTTTAAAATCGAACGCTACTCTTGTCACAGGAACGGACACACAGTGAGGCAGCGCATGGAAAGATTCAAACAAGCTCATAAACAAAAGAAGAAGCCCAATGGAATCTACAATGTGGAACAAATTCAGACATTTACTCGTTGTTTAATCTGAAAGTTGGACGGACAGAACCAATACTTGTCACAGTGAAAGTAAATGGCAGACCTGGTAAAATGGATGTGGACACGGAGTTTCCACAACAGGAACTGAGGATCGTGCCTTCAGATATTTCAATAATGGTGAACATCGGTTAAGTTTGGAACAAGCAGCCGCCAAGCCAAAAACCTAGGCGGGTGAAGACATTCAAGTCAAAGGCACAAGCAGAGTAACTGTCCATTGTGGATGTCAATCGGCAAAGCCGCCAGTGTTGGTCTTGAGAGGCAGAGGAGCAAGTCTTCTAGGGTGAAATTGGCCAAGGGAAATCAACCGTGATTGGCCACTGAGGCTCCAAAAGGAAGCTGGAAGCCTTCCTGTTTTGGAAAAGGAGTGTGTGAGGGCTCAACAACCTGGAGGAAATGCAGGCTGTCTTAAGCCAAGACCTGGAAGAACAGCGGAAGGAGCTCGAAGAGACCCTGCTTGGTGACAGAGCTCGAGACGAGGTGAGCTACCCTCGCAGGGAACCTGTTGAGAGACCCTCACAGATGACGAGATTCTCCCCAGGTCCGAGTTTGTACCTCTGGAAAAGTCTGAAGAGGAACGGAAAGAATTCGGCGCCTCTCTGAACAAACTGAAGGACGAGTTGGCGGAGGGGACACAACAATGTTCGATTTTCCAGGAGGCAGCAAACCGATACCCAAAAAGAGGAAGAAGAGCTGATGAATCAGCTGAATGAAGCCAAAGAGACTTTGGAAGCAAAAGCCGCAGAATTTCCCAAGAAGATAGACAGATGGCGAAATTCTGGGAGACTCAGCCACTCAGCTCAGACATGTTGAGCTGGCGTCTGAGAGAAGTCCGTCCAATAAGCCAAGTCAGAAAGTAGGCCGGGATTAAAGCCTGCGCCAGGAAGGAGAAGGCACACGGAAAGGAGATGCAGAAATACCAATGGGACTCTAACCCTGGCAGCACACGGATACACTTTCGCACATAGGCCCGGCAGTCAAATCGCAAACGCCGACGCCCTTCGTCGTTTGCCTTTAACAAGAAAATGATGAGCGCGTCCCGGTTCCACAGGAACTTGTTGTATGTTAAATTTCTTCGGTCCCTCGCCGCTGTGTGTGTGTTCGACAGGTCGGAGACTGGACAAGCCAGGACCCAGTCCCGTCTCAAGTATGGGAACCAGTGCTACAGGGTTGGTCTCAGGAGCCCGTGTCTGGCCAGGTAGACCCTGGTTGCGGTTACACATTGACTACACTGGACCTTTCCCGGGAACAATGCTCCTGCTCATTGGCGATGCCCGTTCAAAATGGTTGGACGTGTGTGAGGTGATGTCACCGACGGTCGGCCGCTACGATTGAGAAGCTATGTTCAGCGTTTAGCCATTTACGGACCACCAGAAGCAGTTGTTCCCGATAACGCCACGGCATTTACGAGAGCTAAGTTTCAACGGTTGATCAGCCTCAGCGGTATCTCTCATCTAAAAACTGCACCGCGCCCACCCTTCCTCGAACGGACTGGCCGAGAGGGCGGGTCAAACGTTCAAGACGGGCGTGAGAACGCTGACTGGCGATTCCTTGGCAACCAGGTTAGCACGCTTTCTTTACCGTTACAGGACCACCCCTCACAACAACAACAACAACGACAGGGGTCACACCCGCGGATGTTATTGCTGAAACGCTGTCCCAGGGCAAGATCGAGGTTAATAACGCCGAATTTCGAGGGGAAGGTGGGAAAGGAGTCAGGGAAATCAGAAAAGTAGACACGCCCGGCATGGTGGTGAGAGGAAATTTACCATGGGAGAGCCGGTATGTGTGAAGAACCTCGGGGAAAGGCCAAAGTGGTTACCGGGTGAAATAAGTGTGGTGACTGGACCTCTATCTTACCAGGTGGAGGTGGAAGTAAACATGTGGACTATTTAAGGAAGAGAGAGAGACAAATCACCAAGATTTGGTTCCGCCAGCGATCGTGAGCGTGTCTGCGTTTCCCTGTTGAGGGAACTCAACCCAGGACTGACCACGTCTGTCAGAGTTGAGGATCCAGAACTGCAAAGCACCTGATGTCCAGGCAACTCCGGAGAAGGAGGTTCCTGACCAAGACTCCGACATTGTGGAGCTGCGACATTCCACACATACCACAGGAAACCATCCGAGAAACCGAACTTGTAAATTCCTTGCCCAGTGTAAACATTATAATGTCTTGAAATATATACTTGTAAATATAAGATGTGTGTGCAAGTTAAAGGGGGAGGAATGGAGCAATTATGGTTTCATTAAGTGTGTAATGTACCTTTAAGAATAATGCTTGTTGAGGATGATCACATGATTTGTAGTAACCAATAGGAGAGTAGCGCTGGCTACCTCGGCAGTCAGTGTGGAGATAGAGTTGGAGCTGAGCGCACGCGTGTAGTTGCTGCTGAGTCTATTGTAAATAAACTTAATGTTTCCACCCAAGGAGTGTCTGCAGTTCAACTCCATCACTAATAGTACCACTCGGGCACCCTACAACAGAGGGGCAGAAAGAGAGAGGGAGTGAGGGGGATAGGGGGAGAGGGGAAGAGGGAAATTGAAGGGAAGAGAGAAAGTGGGAGAGGGGAAAGAAGGAGAGAGAGCGGGAGAGCGGGGTGGGGAAGAGAGGGAGAGTGAGTAGGAAGGAAAGAGGGGGAGGGAGGGAGAATGAGGGAGGGAGAGGGCAAGAGGGACTGAGGGGGAGGGAGAGAATGAGGGAGTGAGACCGAGTCAGGGAGAGGGGGAAAGAGGGAGTCAGGAAGAGAGAAACCGGGGTAAAGAGAAGGAGGACTGAGGGGCAGGAGTTTTTTTATCCATTCATGGGATGTGCGTGCGAGTGACTGAGGGGTTGAGGGGAAGGAGAGACTGAAGCTGTGAGGGACTGAGGCAGTGAGGGACTGAGGGTGTGAAGGACTGAGTGAGAGCCTGATGAATGAGGGCCTGAGGATGTGGGGCAATGAGGGGAAGAGGAAGGGAGGGACTGAGTGCCAGGCAGATTGAGGATTTGAGGGACTGAGGGAGTGAGGGGAAGAGGGAAGGAAGGACTGGGAATGTGAGGGACTGAGGATGTGAAGTAATGAGGGGAAGAGGGAGGGACGGGTTGGGTGCCAGTGGGATTTAGGATTTGAGGGACTGAGGGAGTGAGGGGAAGAGGGAGGGGAAGGGCTGAGAATCTGAGGGACTGAGGGAGTGAGGGGAAGAGAGAGGGAAGGGTTGAGAATGTGAGGGACTGAGGGAGTGAGAGGGAGGGCTGAGAATCTGAGGGACTGAGGGAGTGAGGGGAAGAGAGAGGGAAGGGTTGAGAATGTGAAGGAGTGAGGGAGTGAGAGGGAGGGCTGAGAATGTGAGGGACTGAGGGAGTGAGGGGGAGAAGGAGGGGAAGGTTTGAGAATCTGAGGGACTGAGGGAGTGAGGGAAAGAGAGAGGGAAGGGTTGAGAATGTGAGGGACTGAGGGTGTGAAGGTGCTGGGGGAGTGACGGAGTATGGTCTGTGAGTGAAGGACAACCTCCATCCTTTCTCATTCCGCAGCGAGTGAGAGAGGCCGAAATGCCCCCTCAGCGGAGAACTCAACCTCTGGAGTGGGAGCTGAGGGCCACCACCTCCTGTTCCAGAGGCGAGAGGGTTAGGGCTGCACCAGGAGTGTGAGGAGAAGGTTTAGAGTGAAGCCTTGTTGGTGAAACATTACCCAACAGCAACATGTTACAAACAGCTGCCATAATTCTCCTTCCATAAGAACATGTGGCCTAGGAGCAAGAGGAGGCCATTCAGCCCCTTGAGCCTGCCCCGCCATTCAATACGATCGTGGCCGATCTCATTTCGGCCTCAACTCCAATTTCCCGCCCTCTCCCCATAACTTTTCAACCCCGTCGCTCATTAAAAATCTGTCTACCTCCTCCTTAAATTTATTCAGTGTCCCGGCATCCACAGCGCTTTGAGGTAGTGAATTCCACAGATTCACCGCCCTTGGAGAGAAGCAATTCCTCCTCATCTCTGATTTAAATCTACCGCCCCTTAGCCTAAAACTATGGCCTCTCGTTCTAGAATGCCCCACAAGGGGAAACATCCGCTCCACGTCTACTTTGTCTATCCCCTTTAGCGTCTTACATACCTCAATTAGATCCCCTCTCATCCTCCCTAAACTCTAGCCAGTATAGGCCTAAACTACTCAATCTCTCCTCATAAGACAAACCCCGCATCTCTGGAATCAATCGAGTGAACCTCCTCTGAACCACCTCCAGTGCAACCACATCCTTCCTCAACCTTTCATGTCATGACTTAAGCTCAGAAATATCCACACTAAACACCTCCGCCTCTCTGTCCTGTTGTTGTTCATGTCTACAAGTTGACAACAAGATGTACAACGGACATTTAGGGAGGCAACTGAGATGTTAGCCTTTATTGACAGGAGATTGGAGTAGAAGGAAGAGGGAGTCTTGCTACAATGAGGGTGGGGTTTAGGGAGACCACGCCCGGAGTACTGTATGCAGTTTTGGTCCCCTTTACCCAAGGAAGGATTGACTTTCTGTGGAGGGGTGGGTGTAAGGAAGGTTCACCAGACTGATTCCTGGGGGAGAGGGGGTCGTCCTATGAGGAGAGGTTGCAGAGAAAAGGCCTATATTGTCTGGGGATTTGAAGAATGAGGGAATCAGAGCGTTGCATCCAGTTCTGGTCACCCTCACTTTGGGAAGGATGTGAGGGTCCTTGAGAGGGTGGGGGGGAGGAGATTGACCAGAATGGGTCCAGGGATGAGGGATTTTAGCGACAAGGTTGGGCCGGAGAAGCTGGGGTTGTTCTCCTTGGGGCAAAGGAGATTGAGGGGGGATCTGATCGAGGTGTACAAGATGATGGCGAGTTTAGATAAGGTAGACAAAGAGAAGCTGTTGCCATTAGCTGATGGTGCCAAGGACTGGGGGACACAGATTGAAGGTTTTGGGCAGGGGGGGATGTGAGGAGGAACTTTTTTACACAGCGAGTGGTAATGAGCTGGAACTCGCTGCCTACGAGGATGGTGGGAGCGGAGACGATGAACGATTTCAAAAGGAAATTGGACGGACACTTGAGGGAAATAATCCTGCAGAGATACGGGGAGAGAGCGGGGGAGAAATGGGACGGACTGGATTGATCTACAGAGAGATAGCATGGACTCGATGGGCCGAATGGCCTCCTCCTTTGCCTGAGCGACTCCAAAGTGATCTCATTGAAGCGTGTAAAAGCCTCAGAGGGTTTGACATGGTCGATGCTGAGAGGCTGTTTCCCCCTCCCTACCCCCACACCCCCGGGCAGGGGTGACTAGAACTTGCGGGTGGTGGGAGAGGAGGGGGAGCACAGTCTCGGGGTGAAGGGGTCAGCCATTTTGGACAGAGACGAGGAGAAATGTCTTCACTCGGAGGGGTGTGAATCTTTGGAATTCTCTCCCTCTCCAACCCTAGGGAGCTGTGGGTGCTCCGATGTTGAGAACATTCAAGACCGAGATCGATGGATTTGTTTGGGAACTAAGGGCGAGGGTGGGAAAGTGGAGCTGAGGTGGAAGATCAGCCATGATAGTATTGATAGGGCTGAATGGCCTCCTCTTGCTCCTGTTCCTGATGTCCTTCTATTTTGCAGATGGAAGGCTTGATGTTGAACCTGATTCCTCATGGATTTGCGGTATGGATACCGCTCGCCTCCCAAAATGTGCTGTGCTTTAACCCGAATCTCGGACAGGATAGCGTGACCAATTCTGACATCACCAGGGTGGCCGCACTGCGGATTGTCCTCAAGGTATTCCAGGAAATCCCCAATCCCAGCGGGAAAGCGCTGCCGAGCGACGCCTTCCAACAGGAGGTGAGTTCACATCTCTTCATCCACACTGAAGATAAACAGGGAGAGGGGGTGCGGAGAGGGAGATTCACTGGGACGGTTCCGGGGGGATGAGGGACTTCAGTCCGTGTGGAGGGACTGGGAGAAGCCGGGATCGTTCTCCTCCTCGGAGCGGAGAAGGTTAAGGGGGAGATTGAATCGGGACGTTCAACATCAGGAGGGGGTTTGGATAGAGTCGATGAGGGAGAAAGTGTTTCCAGGGGGCAGGAGGGTCGGTAACCAGAGGGACACAGATTGAAGAGAATCGGGGGAAAAGAACCAGAGGGGGAGATGAGGAGGATTTTGTTTTACACACAGCGAGTTGTTGTGATCTGGAAGGCGCTGCCTGAAAGGGCGTTGGAAGCAGATTCAATAGGAACTTTCAAAAAGGGGGAATTGGAGAAATACTCGAAGGGGAAAAATTTGCAGGTCTGTGGGGGCAACGAGCAGGGGTGGAGGGGGAGAGAGAGAGGGGACTGATTGGATAGACCTTTCAAAGAGCCGGAACAGGCACGATGGGCCGAATGGTCTTGTTCTATGCAATAGTCGATACAGCCTGTTACAGGGTCGCACTCACATCGTTTGATTCTGGGTGAGAATCGGGAATTAGAGGTTGCCGGGGGATTTTAAAGAGCGGTATGAGCCCAGAGGTTTCGTTCACCCCTTTCGACGAGTGACAACTGTACAGGGGCCTGCGGTGGGGGAGACGAGACCCAGAGTGGGAGACAGGCGGAGAATAGTTACTGAAGGCGTGGTCAGAGTAATCGCTCGGGAAAGGGAGGTTTAAAAAAAAAAGCTGGGAATCCAACACAGTGAGCACACCCGGGAAGATCAGGGAGAGAGTTTGCCATCGTCAGAAAGCCTACCTATGAATGAGAAGCAGCAGTGGGCCATTCGGTCCCTCGAGCCAACCTAGCCATTCAGTAAGATGTCCGCTTGATCGGCACCCCCATCCACAAACGTTCACTCCCTCCACCACCGACGCACAGTAGCAGCAGTGTGTGTACCATCTACAAGATACACTGCAGGAGCTCACCAAGGCTCCTTCGACAGCACCTTCCAAACCCACGACCTCTACCATCTAGAAGGACAAGGGCAGCAGACACATGGGGAACACCACCACCTGGAAGTTCCCCTCCAAGTCACTCACCATCCTGACTTGGAAATATATCGGCCGTTCCTTCACTGTCACTGGGTCCAAATCCTGGAACTCCCTCCCTAACAGCACTGTGGGTGTACCTACACCACAGGGACTGCAGCGGGTCAAGAAGGCAGCTCACCACCACCTTCTCAAGGGGCAATTAGGGATGGGCAACAAATGCTGGGCCCGGCCAGCGACGCCCACATCCCTGTGAATGAATAAAAAGAAATCATGTTTGATCTGATTGTAATCTCCCACCCACCCCCAATAACCTTTCAGTTCCAAGAATCTACCCACCTCGGCCTTAAAACTATTCAAAGGCTCTGCTTCCACCACCTTTTCAGGAAGAGAGTTCCACAGACTCATGACTCTCTGAGAGAAACCATTTCTCCTCATCTCTATCTTAAATAGGCGACCCCTTAGTTTTAAACAGTGACCCCCTGGTTCTAGATTCTCCCACGAGAGGAAACATCCTCTCCACACCCACCCTGACAAGGCCCCTCAGGATCTTAAAGGTTTCAATCAAGTTCCCTCTTACTCTTCTAAACTCCAGCGGATACAAACCCAACCTGCCCAACCTTTCCTCATAAGGCAACCCGCCCATTCCAGGAATTAGTCTGGTAAACCTTCTCTGAACTGGTGCCAACGCATTTACATTTTTCTTTAAATAAGGAGACCGATACTGTACACAATACTCCAGATGTGGTCTCACTAGTGCCCTGTATAACTGAAGTATAACTTTTGTATTTAATTCCCCCTCACAGTAAATGATAACATTCTATCCGCCTTCCCAATTACCTGCTGTACCCGCACATGAGCCTTTTGTGATTCATGCCCCAGGACATCCAGATCCCTCAGAACTTGCACAGAATACCATCACATTTTACAGCACAGAAACAGGCCACTCGGCCCATCTGCTCCATGCCAGTGTTTCTGCACCACACTCAATATCTCACTCCATCTAAACAAGGAGACCGGAACTGTGCACAGTGCTCCCAGTGTGGTCTAACCAAGGGATATGGAGACTGGAACTGTACACGGTGCTCCCAGTGTGGTCTAACCGAGGGATATGGAGACTGGAACTATGCACAGTGCTCCCAGTGTGGTCTAACCAAGGGATATGGAGACTGGAACTGTGCACAACGCTCCCAGTGTGGTCTAACCAAGGGATATGGAGACCGGAACTGTGCACAGTGCTCCCAGTGTGGTCTAACCAAGGGATATGGAGACCGGAACTGTGCACAGTGCTCCCAGTGTGGTCTAACCAAGGGATATGGAGACTGGAACTGTGCACAGTGCTCCCAGTGTGGTCTAACCAAGGGATATGGAGACCGGAACTGTGCACAGTGCTCCCAGTGTGGTCTAACCAAGGGATATGGAGACCGGAACTGTGCACAGTGCTCCCAGTGTGGTCTAACCAAGGGGTATGGAGACCGGAACTGTGCACAGTGCTCCCAGTGTGGTCTAACCAAGGGATATGGAGACCGGAACTGTGCACAGTGCTCCCAGTGTGGTCTAACCAAGGGATACGGAGACTGGAACTGTGCACAATGCTCCCAGTGTGGTCTAACCAAGGGGTATGGAGACTGGAACTGTGCACAATGCTCCCAGTGTGGTCTAACCAAGGAATATGGAGACCGGAACTGTGCACAGTGCTCCCAGTGTGGTCTAACCAAGGGGTATGGAGACCGGAACTGTGCACAGTGCTCCCAGTGTGGTCTAACCAAGGGGTATGGAGACTGGAACTGTGCACAGTGCTCCCAGTGTGGTCTAAGCGAGGGATACGGAGACTGGAGTGTGTGTTCTTGCCATGATTAGATGCAAGTCTTTTCGCCGGGCTCCATCTCCTGGTACTGATGTGATTATTGTCCCTTTGTCAATGGGGGGCTGCAGCTACCCCCGAGGTTTGGGTGGCTCCTCCAAGATGGCTACAACCCTCCCTATCTCTGTAACCTCCTCCAGCCCCTACAACCCTCCCTATCTCTGTAACCTCCTCCAGCCCCTACAACCCTCCCTATCTCTGTAACCTCCTCCAGCCCCTACACCCCTCCCTATCTCTGTAACCTCCTCCAGCCCCTACAACCCTCCCTATCTCTGTAACCTCCTCCAGCCCCTACAACCCTCCCTATCTCTGTAAAATCCTCCAGCCCCTACAACCTCCCTATCTCTGTAACATCCTCCAGCCCCTACAACCCTCCCTATCTCTGTAACCTCCTCCAGCCCCTACAACCTCCCTATCTCTGTAACATCCTCCAGCCCCTACAACCCTCCCTATCTCTGTAACCTCCTCCAGCCCCTACAACCCTCCCTATCTCTGTAACATCCTCCAGCCACTACAACCCTCCCTATCTCTGTAACATCCTCCAGCCACTACAACCCTCCCTATCTCTGTAACCTCCTCCAAGATGGCTACAACCCTCCCTATCTCTGTAACATCCTCCAGCCCCTACAACCCTCCCTATCTCTGTAACCTCCTCCAAGATGGCTACAACCCTCCCTATCTCTGTAACATCCTCCAGCCCCTACAACCCTCCCTATCTCTGTAACCTCCTCCAAGATGGCTACAACCCTCCCTATCTCTGTAACATCCTCCAGCCCCTACAACCCTCCCTATCTCTGTAACATCCTCCAGCCCCTACAACCCTCCCTATCTCTGTAACCTCCTCCAGCCCCTACAACCCTCCCTATCTCTGTAACCTCCTCCAGCCCCTACAACCCTCCCTATCTCTGTAACCTCCTCCAGCCCCTACAACCCTCCCTATCTCTGTAACATCCTCCAGCCCCTACAACCTCCCTATCTCTGTAACATCCTCCAGCCCCTACAACCCTCCCTATCTCTGTAACCTCCTCCAGCCCCTACAACCTCCCTATCTCTGTAACCTCCTCCAGCCCCTACAACCTCCCTATCTCTGTAACATCCTCCAGCCCCTACAACCCTCCCTATCTCTGTAACCTCCTCCAGCCCCTACAACCTCCCTATCTCTGTAACATCCTCCAGCCCCTACAACCCTCCCTATCTCTGTAACCTCCTCCAGCCCCTACAACCCTCCCTATCTCTGTAACATCCTCCAGCCACTACAACCCTCCCTATCTCTGTAACATCCTCCAGCCACTACAACCCTCCCTATCTCTGTAACCTCCTCCAAGATGGCTACAACCCTCCCTATCTCTGTAACATCCTCCAGCCCCTACAACCCTCCCTATCTCTGTAACCTCCTCCAAGATGGCTACAACCCTCCCTATCTCTGTAACATCCTCCAGCCCCTACAACCCTCCCTATCTCTGTAACCTCCTCCAAGATGGCTACAACCCTCCCTATCTCTGTAACATCCTCCAGCCCCTACAACCCTCCCTATCTCTGTAACATCCTCCAGCCCCTACAACCCTCCCTATCTCTGTAACATCCTCCAGCCCCTACAACCCTCCCTATCTCTGTAACCTCCTCCAGCCCCTACAACCCTCCCTATCTCTGTAACCTCCTCCAGCCCCTACAACCCTCCCTATCTCTGTAACATCCTCCAGCCCCTACACCCCTCCCTATCTTTGTAACCTCCTCCAACCCCTACAACCCTCCCTATCTCTGTAACCTCCTCCAGCCCCTACAACCTTCCCTATCTCTGTAACCTCCTCCGCCCCTACAACCCTCCGAGATCTCTGCGCTCCTCCAATTCCGGCCTCTTGACCATCCCCCGATTCCCATCGCTCCGCCATTGGCGGCCGTGCCTTCAGCTGCCAGGGTGGGGGCCCTGAGCTCTGGAATTCCCTCCCTAAACCTCTCCAAACCCCTCTCTCTCTCTCTCTCTCTCTTCCCTCCTTTAAGATGCTCCTTAAAAATCGACCTATTTAAATGAGCTTTTGGTCCCTAATATCTCCTCAAGTGGCTCGGGGTCAAATCCTGGTTGATAGTCTCACTTGTGAAGCACCTTGGGATGTTTCAGTACATTAAAGGTGCTATATACATGCAAGGTCTCATCACTGTTGATTTTCTTCCTGCACATAGTCCCCTGGAAAGTTAATCGCACACCCATTGCCAACATCAAAGATGCCGCCCTCCCCTTTCCAAACCAATGGCTATTGTGTAAGGCACTTTGCCGATTGACACTCCCGGTTTGACTAGGTTGCTGTTGGGCTTCCGAAATCCATGTTCGATCCAGTTACTGTGGCTGTAGAAATCCTGGAGCAGGAATCGGGGGGACAGAGTTGAGGTAAATCTCTGTTAGCAACAGTTTACAGTTAGAGTGCAATGGTGTCATCGTACACAGGGAAGGGTGATCTGTGACCCCTCAGTACTGACCCTCTGACAGTGCGGCGCTCCCTCAGTACTGACCCTCCGACAGTGCGGCGCTCCCTCAGTACTGACCCTCTGACAGTGCAGCACTCCCTCAGTACTGACCCTCCAACAGTGCAGCACTCCCTCAGTACTGACCCTCCGACAGTGCAGCACTCCCTCAGTACCGACCCTCCGACAGTGCGGCACTCCCTCAGTACTGACCCTCCGACAGTGCAGCACTCCCTCAGTACTGACCCTCCGACAGTGCAGCACTCCCTCAGTACTGAGCCTCCGACAGTGCGGCGCTCCCTTAGTACTGACCCTCTGACAGTGCGGCACTCCCTCAGTACTGACCCTCCGACAGTGCTGCACTCCCTCAGTACTGACCCTCCAACAGTGCAGCACTCCCTCAGTACTGACCCTCCGACAGTGCAGCACTCCCTCAGTACCGACCCTCCGACAGTGCGGCACTCCCTCAGTACCGACCCTCCGACAGTGCGGCACTCCCTCAGTACCGACCCTCCGACAGTGCGGCACTCCCTCAGTACCGACCCTCCGACAGTGCGGCACTCCCTCAGTACCGACCCTCCGACAGTGCGGCACTCCCTCAGTACCGACCCTCCGACAGTGCGGCACTCCCTCAGTACTGACCCTCCGACAGTGCGGCACTCCCTCAGTACCGACCCTCCGACAGTGCGGCACTCCCTCAGTACTGACCCTCCGACAGTGCAGCACTCCCTCAGTACTGATCCTCCGACAGTGCAGCACTCCCTCAGTACCGACCCTCCGACAGTGCGGCACTCCCTCAGTACTGACCCTCTGACAGTGCGGCACTTCCTCAGTACTGACCCTCCGACAGTGCGGCACTCCCTCAGTACTGCCACCAGCAAGTTTTGTGCTGAATTAGAGGGTTTGCGACCATCGAATGGGAAGATGAATCTTTGAGCTAACTCGGAGGTGGGAGAGTGATTTACCGACTGGTGGGATCTCCCAGTGCAATTCACTGTGAAACATCAGAAAATGGAACCCTATCATTTTGCTGTTAAATTCTTGCCAAGGAATCGGTTGTTTAGGGATGTTGAAAGGGACTGAACCTATTGTGGGTTACACGAAAGAAATACTGTTCTGTACTATCAATATTTCTGACTGTAATGTTTGAATGCTCAGACTTTGGCCCAGTGCACAAGACCAGTGATCCTGACGAATTCATTGAACAGCTGAGATTGCTCAGCGCGACTGGAGGGGGCGAAACCCCAGAAATGTGTCTGTCAGCGCTTCAGGCGAGTTCACTCTCATTATCTACCCTGTTTGAGTCTGTGTGAGTTTTTGTGGGTGGGTGTGTGTGTGTATGCCTGAGTGTGTTTGTGAATGTTGGTATGTGAGTGGGTGTGTGAGTGTGTGTAGGTATGTCTGCATATGTGTGTGTGTGTGTGTGTGTGAATGTGCATGAGTGTGTTTGTGCATAAACGTGTGTCTGTGTGTGTGTGTGTGTGTGAATGTGCATGAGTGTGTTTGTGCATAAACGTGTGTCTGTGTGTGTGTGTGTGTGAGTGAGTATTTTTGTGCGTGTGAGTGGGAGTGAGTGTGTATGTATGTAATTGTGTGTATGTTGTGAGTGTGTGTGTGTGTGTATGCATGCGTGTGTGTGTGTGTGTGTGTGTGTGAATGTGCATGAGTGTGTTTGTGCATAAACGTGTGTCTGTGTGTGTGTGTGTGTGTGTGAGTGAGTATTTTTGTGCATGTGAGTGGGAGTGAGTGTGTATGTATGTAATTGTGTGTATGTTGTGAGTGTGTGTGTGTGTGTATGCATGCGTGTGTGTGTGTGTGTGTGTGTGAATGTGCATGAGTGTGTTTGTGCATAAACGTGTGTCTGTGTGTGTGTGTGTGTGTGTGAGTGAGTATTTTTGTGCGTGTGAGTGGGAGTGAGTGTGTATGTATGTAATTGTGTGTATGTTGTGAGTGTGTGTGTGTGTATATGCATGCGTGTGTGTGTGTGTGTGTGAGGGTGTAAATGCATCTGTGCATGTGCGTGTGTGAGTCTGTAGGTGTGTTTGCATGTGTGTTTGTGTGTGTGGGTGTGTATGAATGTGAGTTTGAATGTGTGTGGTGTGTGTGTGAATGTGTGAGTGTGTGTTTGTGTGAGTGTGTGTGTGTGTGTGTGGATGGGGTGAGTGCACATGTGAGTGTGTGTGTGATTGTGGGTGTGTGTGTGTGTAACTGTGTGTGTGTGCGCGTGAGTGTGTATGTGAGAGTGAGTGTGGGTGTGTGTAACAATGTGTGTGAGTGAGTGTGTGAGGATGTGTGTGAGTGTGAGTGCTTGTGTGTGTGTGAGTGTGTGTGCGACTGTGAGTGAGACTGAGTGTGTGAGAGGGTGAGTGTGTGTGTGAGTGTGTGTGAGTGTGAGTGTGAGTGCTTGTGTGTGTGTGTGTCTGAGACTGTGTGTGAGTGTGAGTGAGACTGAGTGTGTGAGAGGGTGAGTTTGTGAGAGGGTGAGTGTGTGTGAGAGGGTGAGTGTGTGTGTGTGAGTGTGAGTGGGTGTGTGGAAGGGTGAGTGTGAGTGTGAGTGGGTGTGTGAGTGTGAGAGGGTGAGAGGGTGAGTGTGAGTGTGAGTGTGTGAGAGGGTGAGTGTGAGTGTGAGTGGGTGAGAGGGTGAGTGTGAGTGAGACTGAGTGGGTGAGAGGGTGAGTGTGAGTGTGAGTGTGAGTGGGTGAGAGGGTGAGTGTGAGTGAGACTGAGTGGGTGAGAGGGTGAGTGTGAGTGTGAGTGTGTGAGAGGGTGAGTGTGAGTGTGAGTGGGTGAGAGGGTGAGTGTGAGTGTGAGTGGGTGAGAGGGTGAGTGTGAGTGAGACTGAGTGGGTGACAGGGTGAGTGTGAGTGTGAGTGGGTGAGAGGGTGAGTGTGAGTGTGAGTGGGTGAGAGGGTGAGTGTGAGTGAGACTGAGTGGGTGACAGGGTGAGTGTGAGTGTGAGTGTGAGTGGGTGAGAGGGTGAGTGTGAGTGTGAGTGTGTGAGAGGGTGAGTGTGAGTGTGTGTGTGAGTGTGAGTGTGAGTGTTTGTGTGTGTGTGTGTGTCTGAGACTGTGTGTGAGTGTGAGTGAGACTGTGTGTGTGAGAGGGTGAGTGTGTGAGAGGGTGAGTGTGTGTGTGAGTGTGTGTGAGAGGGTGAATGTGTGTGTGTGAGTGTGAGTGGGTGTGTGGAAGGGTGAGTGTGAGTGGGTGTGTGAGTGTGAGAGGGTGAGTGTGAGTGTGAGTGGGTGAGAGGGTGAGTGTGAGTGTGAGTGTGTGAGAGGGTGAGTGTGAGTGTGTGAGAGGGTGAGTGTGAGTGTGAGTGGGTGAGAGGGTGAGTGTGAGTGAGACTGAGTGGGTGAGAGGGTGTGTGTGAGTGTGAGTGTGAGTGTGTGAGAGGGTGAGTGTGAGTGGGTGTGTGTGAGAGGGTGTGTGTGAGTGTGAGTGGGTGTGTGTAAGAGGGTGTGTGTGAGTGTGAGTGGGTGTGTGTAAGAGGGTGTGTGTGAGTGTGAGTGGGTGTGTGTGAGAGGGTGAGTGTGAGTGTGAGTGGGTGTGTGTGAGAGGGTGAGTGTGTGTGAGTGTGAGTGGGTGTGTGTAAGAGGGTGTGTGTGAGTGTGAGTGTGAGTGGGTGTGTGTGAGAGGGTGAGTGTGAGTGTGTGTGAGTGTGAGTGTGAGTGGGTGAGAGGGTGTGTGTGAGTGTCAGTGTGAGTGTGAGTGTGTGTGTGTAAGAGGGTGTGTGTGAGTGTGAGTGTGAGTGGGTGTGCACGGTTAAGTCTGAGTGTGTGTGCGAGGGTTGTGAATTGGGTTAACGATGCTCTGGTTGTTTGTGGTTGGTTCAGCTCTCCCTCACCAGCCCCCGTCCGCTCTCGCACACTCCCGTGTTCACTGATGCCCCAGCGAAGGACCATGTGCTGAAGGACACAGTCACGGCCCTCATCGAGCAGACTAAATGCAAGGTGGGCATTCGTCACACGCCCCGGGTAACCTGAGGTGAGGAGCGGGCAGGGAGAGGGCTCTGATTCAGCACCTCTCCCGTGTGTCCAGCCTGTGTCCCGCAGCCTGCACAGGCTCCTTGTCCCGAGCCTCCGGGGTGTGACTGCGCTGTGATTCCCTGTTTTTTAGGTCTCCTTTCTCCTGACCAGTCCAGGCGGAGGAGGGATGCGAGCGACAGGTTTGGGAACCAGCTGTACAAACAGCTGGCCCAGGTCTCCGGAGGCCTGGCCGTCACCGTCCGGAGGGAACTCATCGCCCAGCTCACCTCCATCATCGAGGACTCCACCTCCGTAGCGATGGTAACCTCAGCGTTTCCCGCTGGGAGGAGGGGGGCCACTCAACAGGGCCATCGTTCTTACTGTCCTCTCCCCCCCACTCCCCATTCCCTCGCTCTCTATTCCTCCCTCACCCCTCATCCCCCTCTCTACCTCTCCCTCACCACTCTCTTCCACTCACACCATCACTGTCAGCCCTTTCCCCTCCTTAACCCCTTCCCTCCCTCCCTCTTCCCTCTCCCTCATTCCCTCTCCCTTCTTCACTCCCCCTCTCTCCCCCTTTCTCTCCTATTCCTCCTCTATCCCTCTCTCCCTCTTCCCCACTCTCCCCCTCCCTCACTCTCCATCTTCCCCTCCATCCCTCATTTCCTCTCTCTCACATCCCCATTCTCCCTCTTCGCCTCCCACCCTCTCCTCTTCCCCTCTCTTCTCGCTCCCTCTCTCCCTCTTCCCTTTTTCCCTCCCTCCCTCCCTCCTTCTTCTTCCTCTCTGCTCTTGCCCCTCTCCTTCGCTTCCCCTCTCCCTCACTCCCTCTACCCCCTGTCTTCCTCACTCGATCTCTCCTTCACCCCCTCTCTTCCTCACCCCCTCTCTTCCTCAATCCCTCTCTTCCTCACTCCCTCTACCCCCTGTCTTCCTCACTCGCTCTCTCGATCATCCACTCTCTCCTTCACCCCCTCTCTCCTTCACTCCACCTCTCCCTCACTCCCTCTACCCCCTGTCTTCCTCACTCGCTCTCTCCATCATCCACTCTCTCCTTCACCCCCTCTCTTCCTCACTCCCTCTGTCCCTCGTCCAATCTTTCCCTCCTTCCTCTGTATCTCTCACCCCCTTTCACCCTCACCTTCTTTCTCTCCCTTTTCCCACTCCTGTACCCATGCCCCCACACTCTTCCCCTCACGCCAGTCTCTCCCTCTTCCTCTTTCTCTCTCTCCCTCCTTCATTTCTTCATCGCCTCTTCCTCTTGTCCTCTCTCTCAATCTCTCTCTCTCTCTCTCCCTCGTTCTCTCCTTCTCTTTCTCTTTCCGTGATTCCCACCCATGCTCCTGCCTCTCTCTCTCTCTCTCTCTCTTCCTTTGCCCTCCTCTCCATCTCCTCTCCCTCAATGCCACTTTCTGGAGTGAATGTTGTGGGGGGGGTTGAGGGGGGGTGGGGGATGGCGGGGCATGGGGTTGGTTGAGGGAAGGTGGGCTCCCACGTCTCCGAGATGGAAGTTGAGGAATAGGGTAGGCATGGGGGTCACTCAGCCCAACTGGTGTCCTTGGGCTCTGGGTATTGGCCTCAGTGCCCTGCAGATATCAGCTGGAACTAGCTACCATAATCAGCACACCTGCTGATTGGGTTCGGTGTGGCTGGGGGGCGGGAGGGTGGGAGTGGGCCTGGCGATGATGCTTCACCCAGTCAAATAGCTGGGAAGCAGTGAAGAATGGGCGGGCGGTGCAGCTCATGGGGGCTGGTGGGAGTGCGGAGGAGGGAGGGACCCTTGTTGGACCAGGAAGAGCGGGCGAGCGGGGAAGAGAGAGAGAGAGAGAGTTTGGGATTGACCGGTGGAGGTCACAGGGGAGAGGTCAGAGTTCCTCGGCTGACCGCGCGCTCTTACAGGAAATCGTCCTGCAGAGAGACAACAACCCAGGTAACCCGAGCAACAGTTTCACGTTTCCTGTGGACCCCACCCTACAGAACGTCACCATCTACATCTCCGAACAACCAGCAAAGTTCACGGTATCCAGTCCGACAGGTAAACATGGGCGCCCAGGACCACAGGGGGTGTTTCTGCCTTGGTTGTGCTTCGAGGTGACCCACACCTGAATCTCTGCTGCCCCCATTTCCTGGCCTGCACCTGTCCACCCATCACCCTCCCCATTGCTCACTGACCCCCACTGGCTCCTGACCCGGCAACGCCTCCAGTTTATAACTATCACTCAGGTTCTCAAAATCCTCCTCGTACACCCTCCCCCTCCATATCTCCCTCAACTACTCCACCCCCACAACCCTCCCTATCTCTGTAACCTCCTCCAGCCCCTACACACCTCCCTATCTCTGTAACCTCCTCCACCTCCACAACCCTCCCTATCTCTGTAACCTCCTCCAGCTCCCTACACACCTCCCTATCTCTGTAACCTCCTCCACCTCCACAACCCTCCCTATCCCTGTAACCTCCTCCAGCCCCTACAACCCTCCCTATCTCTGTAACCTCCTCCAGTCCCTACACCCCTCCCTATCTCTGTAACCTCCTCCAGCCCCAACAACCCTCCCTATCTCTGTAACCTCCTCCAGTCCCTACACCCCTCCCTATCTCTGTAACCTCCTCCACCCCCAAAACCCTCCCTATCTCTGTAACCTCCTCCAGTCCCTACACCCCTCCCTATCTCTGTAACCTCCTCCACCCCCACAACCCTCCCTATCTCTGAAACCTCCTCCACCCCCACAACCCTCCCTATCTCTGTAACCTCCTCCAGCCCCTACAACCCTCCCTATCTCTGTAACCTCCTCCAGCCCCTACAACCCTCCCTATCTCTGTAACCTACTCCAGCTCCCTACACCCCTCCCTTTCTCTATTACCTCCTCCAGCCCCTATAATGCACCCAATCTCTGTAACCTCCTCCAGCTCCTACAACCCTCCCTATCTCTGCAAACTCATCCAGCCCCACAACCCTCCCTATCTCTGTGACCTCCTCCAGCCCCTAAAACCCTCCCCATCTCTTTAACCTCCTCCAGCCCCTACAAACCTCCCTATCTCTATAACCTCCTCCAGACCCTACAACCCACCCTAACTCTGTAACCTCCTCCAGCCCCAACAACCCTCCCTATCTCTGTAACCTCCTCCAGTCCCCTACAATCCACCCTAACTCTGTAACCTCTCCAGCCCCAACAACCCACCCTATCTCTGTAACCTCCTCCAGCCCCAACAACCCTCCCTATCTCTGTAACCTCCTCCAGTCCCAACAACCCTCCCTATCTCTGTAACCTCCTCCAGCCCCAACAACCCTCCCTATCTCTGTAACCTCCTCCAGCCCCAACAACCCTCCCTATCTCTGTAACCTCCTCCAGCTCCAACAACCCTCCCTGTCTCTGTAACCTCCTCCAGCCCCTACAACCCTCCCTATCTCTGTAACCTCCTCCAGCCCCAACAACCCTCCCTATCTCTGTAACCTCCTCCAGCCCCAACAACCCTCCCTATCTCTGTAACCTCCTCCAGCTCCAACAACCCTCCCTGTCTCTGTAACCTCCTCCAGCCCCTACAACCCTCCCTATCTCTGTAAAGTCCTCCAGACCCTACAACCTCTGAGATCTCTGCGCTCCTCCAATTCCGGCCTCTTGACCATCCCCCGATTCCCATTGCTCCACCATTGGCGGCCGTGCCTTCAGCTGCCTGGGGGCCCTGAGCTCTGGAACTCCCTCCCGAAACCATCACTCCCCCACCTTTCTCTCATTCTCTCCCTTTCTTTAAAGATGCTTCTTAAAACCGACCACTTTGATGGAGCCTTTAGTCACCTGTCCCTCATATCGTTTTCTGTGGCTTGGGACAAAGTTTGCCTTATACTGCTCCTGTGTAGTTTCTCATTATATTTTATCACATTAAGCTTCTAAATAATGCAGGCTCACCATGATTGATCCTTACCCTGCTGAATATACAGAGACTCCTGTATAATTGCAGAATGGACCATCCTTACCCTGCAGAATAAACAGTTAAACCAGTGTTGACTCCCATTAAGTCTTGCTCTGTCCACCCTCCAGGTCTACAGCAGTCCAGGTCAGTTACCTCTGGAGCTTTGGCAAGCTTGGAACGACCTGATCATCATCCGTCTCCATTTGCCCACAGCCCTTGGAACATGGGATCTCGTTGTCTTCTCTGGCACTCCGTACAGTGTCAAAGTGACAGGTGCCTCAGTTATTTCAATCTCCATCCTGCTTTTCACTTGTTCCCACAGCTAGACTTGTCCTTTTACTGCAGATCCACTCCCAGGACAGGTACAGCACGGGGTTAGATTCAGAGTAAAGCCCCCTCTACACCGTCCCCATCAAACACTCCCAGGACAGGTACAGCACGGGGTTAGATTCAGAGTAAAGCTCCCTCTACACTGTCTCCATCAAACACTCCCAGGACAGGTACAGCACGGGGTTAGATACAGAGTAAAGCTCCCTCTACACTGTCCCCATCAAACACTCCCAGGACAGGTACAGCACGGGGTTAGATACAGAGTAAAGCTCCCTCTACACCGTCCCCATCAAACACTCCCAGGACAGGTACAGCACGGGGTTAGATACAGAGTAAAGCTCCCTCTACACTGTCCCCATCAAACACTCCCAGGACAGGTACAGCACGGGGTTAGATACAGAGTAAAGCTCCCTCTACACTGTCCCCATCAAACACTCCCAGGACAGGTACAGCACGGGGTTAGATACAGAGTAAAGCTCCCTCTACACCGTCCCCATCAAACACTCCCAGGACAGGTACAGCACGGGGTTAGATACAGAGTAAAGCTCCCTCTACACTGACCCCACCTAATTGTATAAGAACGAGGACCCATTCAGCCCCTCGAGTCTGCTCTCCCATTCAGTGCTACCATGACAATCTCCTACCTCAGCTCCCCTTTCCCGTCCCCTCCCTCAGTGCCCAAATACCCATCAATCTCGGTCTTGAATAGACTCAGCGTCGGAGCGCCCACAGCTTCCCTGGGGGGAGGGAATCCCAAAGATTCACAACCCTCCGATTGAAGACATTTCTCCTCGCCTCCGTCCAAAATGTCCGACCCCTCACCCTGAGACTGTGACCCCCCACTTCACCCACACCCCCCAGTTCTACACTCTCCGGCCGGGTTGGAGGGGGTAACAGCCTCTCCTCACCGAGCCTGTCAAACCCTCCGAGAGGGTTTTATACGTTTCAACGAGATCTCCTCAACTTCAGATAATATCGACCCATTCCCCTCGATCTCTCCCTCATAGGACAAACCTCCCTCACATCCCAGGAACCAGCCTGGTGACCTCTCCTTACACTCCCTCTATGGAAAATACATCCTTCCTGAAGTAAGGAGACCAGAACTGTCCACAGCGATCCAGCCGCCATCTCATCAAAGCCCTGTATCATTGCCGAAATGCTTCTTCTCTCTTCTAGACCAATCACTTGGCAATAAAGCCCACCACTCCTCTTGCCCGTGTAGGCCATGGTTAACGTTCTGTGGTCCCTGTTTACCAACGCCCATGTCCCTCTGAGGCACCAGCGTTTTCCGGCTTGCCAAGTCCCCTTCTCCGTCAAAATCGGATTCTTGGCGGGGGCTGTGGGAGGTGGGGCGGTGGGGTGGGTAACAGCCTAACAATGTCCCCGGCTGGTGTGTCACAGGTCAAGGCGGAGCCTTCCATCAAGGTGGGTCCCAGTGCGAATGTGTCTTTCACCGTCACCGACACCGGGGGGCCCCTTCCCGCTATAAAATCTATACCGCGAGCGACCAGAATCTCGCGTATCCCAAACCTCAAAGGTGAGCGTTTGAGCAGCTCACGATCGATGGTAATGACTTGGGTAAGGGGGGAGCTGACTGTCCCTGTTGCCCACACACGCGCCGGTGACCCCAAGATCAGTCGGAAAGTAAGCTGCGAGGAGGATACAAAGGGGGCCTGCAAAGGGGCGGAGACGGGTTACGTAAGCGGGCCTAAAATCGGCAGAGAAAATATAAAAAGGCGGGGGGGGGAAAAGTGTGAGGTCGTCCACTTTGGCAGGAGGAATAGAAGGAGCAGAATGCTATTAAAATGGAGAGAGACTGCCAAATGCTGCAGTGTAGAGGGATCTGGGTGTCTTTGTACATGAATCATAAAATGTTCGTATGGGGGAGCAAAAAGCGATTAGGAAAGCAAATGGAATGTTGGCCTTTATTGCTAAGTGGGGGCGGGATGGAGTATAAAAGTCGGGAAGCCTTGCTACAACTGTACAGGGCGTTGGTGAGGCCGTACCTGGAGCACTGTGGACGGCTTTGGACTCCTTACTTAAGAAAGGCTGTACTTGCGTTAGAAACCGTTCAGAAGAGGTTCGACTGGGCTGATTCCTGGGATGGAGAGGCATTGTCCTATGAGGAAAGGTTGAGCAGGTTGGCCCTGTTCCTGTGGAATTCTCTCCCACCTGTGGGGTTCTCTACCCCAGAGGGCTGTGGAGGCCGAGCCACTGAATCCATTTAAGAAGGGATTTCTAGACTCTATAGGCGCTAAAGGGGGCGTGGGGAGAGAGCGGGAGTGCGGTGCCGAGACAGAGGATCAGCCACGATCATGTTGAATGGCGGAGCAGACCCGAGGGGCCGAATGGCCTAACCCTGCTCCCAATTTGATGACATATATTCCCTCCTTAGGTAAGGAGATAAAACCTTTGTGCACAGCGCTCGCGATGTGAGTCAGGCAGGTCCTGTACAGCTTCAGCAAGACTTCCCTACTTTGATAGAAATGGGGTGAAATATAAGCTGGTTTAAGGGGGCGGGGGTGGGACAGGTAGAGCTGGATAGGGGGCCAGTGATAGGTGGAGGCCAAGAAGAGATTGCCAAAGATGTCACAGACAAAAGGACAAAGGGGTATTGATGGGCCTAATATCACCACCGTCAATACCCCTTTGTCCTTTTGTCTATGACATCTTTGGCAATCTCTCCTTGGCCTCCACCTATCACTGGCCCTCAATCCAGCTCCAACTGTCCCACCCCCCCTTAAACCAGTTTATATTTCACCTCATTTCTCTATTTACTTAGTTCTGGTGAAGGGTCATACGGACTCGAAACGTTAACTGTGTCCCTCTCCGCAGACGCTGTCAGACCTGCTGAGTTTTTCCAGCTTTTTTTGTTTTTATTTCAGATTTCCAGCATCCGCAGTATTTTGCTTTTATTTTTTTCCCTACTTTTATACTCTATTCCTCTTCCAATCAAGGTGAATGTGTGTATTGTGGAATTAATCTGCTGGATATGGCAAAATAGCTTCATTCTAGCATGGACTGATCCTTTAAACAGTCAGAACTCAGCTCCTGACCTCATTACAGCCTTGGTTCAAACATGGACTAAAGAGCTGAACTCCCGAGGTGAGGTGAGAGTGACTGCCCTTGACATCAAGGCCACATTTGACCGAGTGTGGCATCAAGGAGCCCGGGCAAAACTGGAGTCAATGGGAATCAGGGGGAAAACTCTCCGCTGGTTGGAGTCATACCCAGCACAAAGGAAGATGGTTGTGATGTTGGAGGTCAGTCATCTCAGCTCCAGGACATCACTGCAGGAGTTCCTCAGGGTAGTGTCCTCGGCCCAATCATCTTCAGCTGCTTCATCAATGACCTTCCTTCCATCATAAGGTCAGAAGTGGGGATGTTCGCTGATGATTGCACAATGTTCAGCACCATTCGCGACTCCTCAGATACTGAAGCAGCCCATGTCCAAATGCAGCAAGGCCTGGACAATATCCAGGCTTAGGCTGACAAGTGGCAAGTAACATTCACGCCACACAAGTGTCAGGCAATGACCATCTCCAACAAGAGAGAATCCAACCATCGCCCCTTGACATTCAATGGCATTACCATCACTGAATCCCCCACTATCAACATCCTGGGGGTTACCATTGACCAGAAACTGAACTGGACCAGCCATATAAATACTGTGGCTACAAGGGCAGGTCAGAGGCTGGGAATCCTGCAGCGAGTAACTCACCTCCTGACTCCCCAAAGTCTGTCCACCATCTACAAGGCACAAGTCAGGAGTGTGATGGAATACTCCCCACTTGTCTGGATGAGTGCAGCTCCCACAACACTCAAGAAGCTCAACACCATCCAGGACAAAGCAGCCCCGCTTGATTGGCACCCCATCCGCAAACATTCACTCCCTCCACCACCGACGCACAGTAGCAGCAGTGTGTGTACCATCTACAAGATGCACTGCAGCAACTCACCAAGGCTACTTCGACAGCACCTTCCAAACCCACGACCAATATCATCTAGAAGGACAAGGGCAGCAGACACATGGGGAACACCACCAACTGGAAGTTCCCCTCCGAGCCACTCACCGTCCTGACTTGGAAATATATCGGCCGTTCCTTCACTGTCACTGGGTCAAAATCCTGGGACTCCCTCCCTAACAGCACAGTGGGTGTACCTACACCACAGGGACTGCAGCGGCTCAAGAAGGCAGCTCACCCACCACCACCTTCTCAAGGGGCAATTAGGGATGGGGCAATAAGTGCTGGGCCCAGCCAGTGAAGCCCACATCCCGTGAATGAATAAAAAAAATACGAAATAATGATATCTCTTCAGAGCCTCGTTGTATCCGTCCTGGGTGGAGCTGATTGTTCACTGTCCTTTCCAACAACATCTCAACTAATTCATGGAATCATTCCGCCCAGGAGGAGGCCATTCAGCCCATCGTGCCTGTGCTAGCTCTTTGACAGATCTATCCAATTAGTCCCCTCTCTCTCCCCCCTCCTGCTCTTTCCCCTCCAGCCCTGCAAATTTTTCCCCCTTCGAGTATTTATCCAGTTCCCCCCCCTTTTTGAAAGTTCCTATTGAATCTGCTTCCACCGCCCTTTCAGGCAGCGCCTTCCAGATCACAACAACTCGCTGTGTGTAAAACAAAATCCTCCTCATCTCCCCTCTCTGGTTCTTTTCCCCGATTCTCTTCAATCTGTGTCCCTCTGGTTACCGACCCCCCTACCCACTGGAAACACTTTCTCCCTCATCGACTCTATCCAAACCCCCTCCTGATGTTGAACGTCTCGATTCAATCTCCCCCCTTAACCTTCTCCGCTCCGAGGAGAACGATCCCAGCTTCTCCCCAGTCTCTCGACACGGACTGAAGTCCCTCATCTCCTGGGAACTGTCCCAGTAAATCTCCCTCCCCGCCCTCCCTCTCCAAGACCCCGACATCCTTCCCAAAGTGATGGGCGACCGGAATTGGACACAATCCTGCAATGATTAATAAATGGTTTACTGTAATCTTTCTCTCTCACTCTCTCTTTCTCTCTCTCCCTCTTTCTCTCTCTCTCTCTCTCTCACTCTCTGCCTCTCTCTCTCACTCTCTCACTCTCTCTTTCTCTCACTCTCTCTCACTTTCTCTCTCTCTCACTCTCTCACTCTCTCTTTCTCTCACTCTCTCTCACTTTCTCTCTCTCTCTCTCTCACTTTCTCTCTCTCTCACTCTCTCTCTCTCTCACTTTCTCTCTCTCTCACTCTCTCTCTCTCTCTCACTTTCTCTCTCTCTCTCTCTCACTCTCTCTCTCTCTCTCACTTTCTCTCTCTCTCTCTCTCACTTTCTCTCTCACTCTCTCTCTCTCTCTTACTCTCTCTCTCACTTTCTCTCTCTCTCACTCTCTCTCTCTCTCACTTTCTCTCTCTCTCTCTCTCACTTTCTCTCTCTCTCTCTCACTCTCTCTCTCTCTCACTTTCTCTCTCTCTCACTCTCTCTCTCTCTCTCTCTCACTTTCTCTCTCTCTCTCTCTCACTCTCTCTCTCTCTCTCACTTTCTCTCTCTCTCTCTCACTTTCTCTCTCTCTCTCTCTCTCTCTCTCTCACTCTCTCTCTCTCTCACTTTCTCTCTCTCTCACTCTCTCTCTCTCTCTCTCTCACTTTCTCTCTCTCTCTCTCTCACTCTCTCTCTCTCTCTCTCACTTTCTCTCTCTCTCTCTCTCTCTCTCTCTCACTCTCTCTCTCCCTCTCTTTCATTATGTTCCTGGGCACCAACCAGTCTGCAGGAGGAAACAGCATAATTCCAGTACCAGAAGACGCCAGGCCAGGGACCCTTGTGACGGTGACAGTTCAGGCAAGATCGAGCGCTGATCTTGCTTACAGCATTCTCGAGCTGACAGTTGTCAGTCAGGTACTGTCATGTGGGATGGGGGTCACAATGTAGACTGTGATCGTACAGGAGGCAGACGCTTGTATCGTTTCTTGGGGGCACAGCCCACACAGCAAAACAGTGTCACATGTCACGCCCCCCCATGTGTCAGCGGCAACTCCGTGGATTTCACGCCCTCCCTCTCTTCATCAGAGCCCCGCGGTAACGGCTGTCACTACCCAGGGTCAGTACTGAGGGAGTGCCGCACTGTCGGAGGGTCAGTACTGAGGGCGTGCTGCACTGTCGGAGGGTCAGTACTGAGGGAGTGCCGCACTGTCGGAGGATCAGTACTGAGGGAGTGCTGCACTGTCGGAGGGTCAGTACTGAGGGAGTGCCGCACTGTCAGAGGGTCAGTACTGAGGGAGCGCCGCACTGTCGGAGGGTCAGTACTGAGGGAGTGCCGCACTGTCGGAGGGTCAGTACTGAGGGAGTGCCGCACTGTCGGAGGGTCAGTACTGAGGGAGTGCTGCACTGTCGGAGGGTCAGTACTGAGGGAGTGCCGCACTGTCAGAGGGTCAGTACTGAGGGAGTGCCGCACTGTCGGAGGGTCAGTGCTGAGGGAGTGCCGCACTGTCGGAGGGCCAGTACTGAGGGAGCGCTGCACTGTCGGAGGATCAGTACTGAGGGAGTGCTGCACTGTCGGAGGGTCAGTACTGAGGGAGTGCCGCACTGTTAGAGGGTCAGTACTGAGGGAGCGCCGCACTGTCGGAGGGTCAGTACTGAGGGAGTGCTGCACTTTCGGAGGGTCAGTACTGAGGGAGCGCTGCACTGTCAGAGGGTCAGTACTGAGGGAGTGCTGCACTGTCGGAGGGTCAGTACTGAGGGAGTGCTGCACTGTCAGAGGGTCAGTACTGAGGGAGTGCCGCACTGTCGGAGGGTCAGTACTGAGGGAGTGCTGCACTGTCGGAGGGTCAGTACTGAGGGAGTGCTGCACTGTCAGAGGGTCAGTACTGAGGGAGTGCTGCACTGTCGGAGGGTCAGTACTGAGGGAGTGCCGCACTGTCGGAGGGTCAGTACTGAGGGAGTGCCGCACTGTCGGAGGGTCAGTACTGAGGGAGTGCCGCACTGTCGGAGGGTCAGTACTGAGGGAGTGCCGCACTGTCGGAGGGTCAGTACTGAGGGAGTGCTGCACTGTCGGAGGGTCAGTACTGAGGGAGTGCTGCACTGTCGGAGGGTCAGTACTGAGGGAGCGCTGCACTGTCGGAGGGTCAGTACTGAGGGAGCGCTGCACTGTCGGAGGGTCAGTACTGAGGGAGCGCTGCACTGTCGGAGGGTCAGTACTGAGGGAGCGCTGCACTGTCGGAGGGTCAGTACTGAGGGAGCGCTGCACTGTCGGAGGGTCAGTACTGAGGGAGCGCCGCACTGTCGGAGGGTCAGTACTGAGGGAGTGCCGCACTGTCGGAGGGTCAGTACTGAGGGAGTGCCGCACTGTCGGAGGGTCAGTACTGAGGGAGTGCCGCACTGTCGGAGGGTCAGTACTGAGGGAGTGCCGCACTGTCGGAGTGTCAGTACTGAGGGAGTGCTGCACTGTCGGAGGGTCAGTACTGAGGGAGTGCTGCACTGTCGGAGGGTCAGTACTGAGGGAGTGCCGCACTGTCGGAGGGTCAGTACTGAGGGAGTGCTGCACTGTCGGAGGGTCAGTACTGAGGGAGTGCTGCACTGTCGGAGGGTCAGTACTGAGGGAGTGCCGCACTGTCAGAGGGTCAGTACTGAGGGAGTGCCGCACTGTCGGAGGGTCAGTACTAAGGGAGTGCTGCACTGTCGGAGGGTCAGTACTGAGGGAGTGCTGCACTGTCGGAGAGTCAGTACTAAGGGAGTGCTGCACTGTCAGAGGGTCAGTACTGAGGGAGTGCTGCACTGTCAGAGGGTCAGTACTGAGGGAGTGCTGCACTGTCAGAGGGTCAGTACTGAGGGAGTGCAGCACTGTCAGAGGGTCAGTACTGAGGGAGTGCTGCACTGTCAGAGGGTCAGTACTGAGGGAGTGCTGCACTGTCAGAGGGTCAGTACTGAGGGAGTGCTGCACTGTCGGAGAGTCAGTACTAAGGGAGTGCTGCACTGTCAGAGGGTCAGTACTGAGGGAGTGCTGCACTGTCGGAGGGTCAGTACTGAGGGAGTGCTGCACTGTCAGAGGGTCAGTACTGAGGGAGTGCCGCACTGTCGGAGGGTCAGTACTGAGGGAGTGCCGCACTGTCGGAGGGTCAGTACTGAGGGAGTGCCGCACTGTCGGAGGGTCAGTACTGAGGGAGTGCCGCACTGTCGGAGGGTCAGTACTGAGGGAGTGCCGCACTGTCGGAGGGTCAGTACTGAGGGAGTGCCGCACTGTCGGAGGGTCAGTACTGAGGGAGCGCCGCACTGTCGGAGGGTCAGTACTGAGGGAGCGCCGCACTGTCGGAGGGTCAGTACTGAGGGAGTGCCGCACTGTCGGAGGGTCAGTACTGAGGGAGTGCCGCACTGTCGGAGGGTCAGTACTGAGGGAGTGCCGCACTGTCGGAGGGTCAGTACTGAGGGAGTGCTGCACTGTCAGGAATGTCTGAATCGCCTCCCTCATCGCTTCAGTTGACCATGTTTGTCCGGCCGCTTTGCCAACAGGTGGAGGACCTGAGCCCACCGACTTGTGCCATCGTTGCCCGGTGCACCGAGTGCCCGCGGGAGGGACCGGGCACAGTGGAGCCTCCGGCGCTGGTCCCTCGCCACCCGCTTCATCGGCGACAGGACGGACGCCGTCTCCATCCACGCCTGGCCGGGCGCCAGCCACCTCACCCCTGGGAGGACGCGCGAGAGGGCGGCCGGAAGGTCATCCCGGTCAACTACACTGCCACACTGCTGCTCGCCGGGGGTGGTGCTGGTGGGCGTGGGCGCCGACGGGAACATGGGGAAGCGCTCGGCCAGCACCCGGAACCAGGGCCGGAGTTTGGCCGCGTGTAGCGCGTATTCATGTGTATTCAGGAGCCAATGAATTCTTTTTCATGCCTGCAATTACTGCCAAAGTTTAATTTGCAAGTGTGGAATCTCATGCCGTCAGAATGTAATGCTCAATTGATGCTTAATACAAATAAAAGCTTCAACAAAACTTTTTTTTTTACCTTCCCCGGCTCTTTTATCTCTCCCCTTTAATCTCTTGGTCCTTTTCTCTTATCATTTTCCTTCCTGTCCGTGATTGTTATCCTGAGTTAAATATTCACAATTTTACACTTCCTAGTCTGGACTTTTCATGGTTTAATGAGGATTCTCTGACCTGATTGGTTGAAGAGCCACTCAAGAGTTCGTGAACCGTTTAATAGGTAACGGTCTGTTATATTTTGGAGCCTCATTGTCTGGGCCCATTCAGCCCCCTCGAGCCTGTTACACAGGAACAGGAGGAGGCCCATTCAGCCCCTCGAGCCTGTTACACAGGAACAGGAGGAGGCCATTCAGCCCCCTCGAGCCTGTTACACAGGAACAGGAGGAGGCCATTCAGCCCCTCGAGCCTGTTACACAGGAACAGGAGGAGGCCATTCAGCCCCTCTCGAGCCTGTTACACAGGAACAGGAGGAGGCCATTCAGCCCCTCTCGAGCCTGTTACACAGGAACAGGAGGAGGCCAATTCAGCCCCCTCGAGCCTATTACACAGGAACAGGAGGAGGCCATTCAGCCCCCTCGAGCTCCCCCATTCATTCAGATCACAGCTGATCTGTATCTTAACCCCATCCACCCACCTCGGTTCCGTGACCCTTAACCCCCCCGACCCAACAAAAATCTCTCAATCTCGGTTTTGAAATTTCCAATTGACGCCTCCCAGCCTCAACAGCTTTTTCTGGGGGAGGGAGTTCCAGATTTCCACCCCCCTCTTTGTGTGAAGATAGTGCTTCCTGACATCACCCCCCTGAACGGCCTGGCTCCAATTTAAAGGTTCTGCCCCCTTGTTCTGGACCCCCCACCCCCCCCACCCCCCCACTCACCCTCACCCCCACCAGGGGAAATAGTTTCTCTCTATCGACCCCATCGAATCCTTAAATCATCTTAAACCCCCTCGATTAGATCACCCCTTAATCTTCGAGACTCGAGGGAACACAAGCCTGGTCTGTGCAACCTGTCCTCGGGATTTAACCTTTTCGGACCCGGGATCGTTCTGGTGACTCTGCACAGGACCCCCTCCGAGGACAATATATCCTCCTTGAGGAGCGGGGCCCGGGACTGAACCCAGGGACTACAGGTGGGGTCTGAGCACCTGAAGCATCACTCCGACCCTCTTTGTAGTCCCGCTCCCTTGGGATAAAGGCCCCTATTCATGGCTGATCCAATCTTAACCTGAAACCTGCGTCCCTCCTACCGCCGATAACCTATCACCGCCCCCTTGCTTATCATGAATCTACCCATCTCTGCCTTAAAAATATTCAAAGACTCTGCCTCCCCCAGCTTCTCAGGAAGAGAGACAGCATCTCCACATCCACCCTCTCAGGAACCATGTGCACGAGCTGCAGCTGAACAATGGACTGAGGTCAGAATGGGAAATATCCGTGCCCACACATATCGCACACACCAGATGCTCCTGCGGGGAACTTTGATGACATTGCGAATTTCCCAGTGCAGGAGACCGAGCAGGACAGGTACGTTTGCACCGAGAGGCAAGCACCAGTGTTTCCGGTTGTTTTCGCTCTGCTCCCAGTCCAGTCCGGTCCAGCTCAGGGGCACTCTGTACAGTAACAACGTTTCCCCCATCCCCCCACACAGTCACACACACGCACAAACACACACACACACACTCACAAACTCACACACTCACACACACACAAACACACTGACAAACTCACACACACACTCACAAACACACACACACACAGTCACACACACACACACACACTCACAAACTCACACACAAACTCACACACACACACACACACACACACACACAGTCACACACACTCACAAACTCACAAACTCACACACACACTCACAACATCACACACAAACAGACACACACTCACAAACTCACACACAAACACACACTCACAAACACACACACAAACTCACACACACACATTCACAAACTCACACACAAACACACACACACAGTTACACACACTCCCAAACTCACACACAAACACACACTCACTCACAAACTCACACACAAACACACACTCACAAACACACACACAAACTCACACACACACATTCACAAACTCACACACAAACACACACTCACTCACAAACTCACACACAAACACACACACACACACACACACACTCACAAACTCACACACAAACACACACACACTCACAAACTCACACACAAACATACACACACACAGTCACATACACTCACAAACACACACACAAACTCACACACACACACACACAAACTCACACACAAACACACACACACACAGTTACACACACTCACAAACTCACACACAAACTCACACACACACACACACAAACTCACACACAAACACACACACACACAGTCACACACACTCACAAACTCACAAACTCACACACACACTCACAACATCACACACAAACAGACACACACTCACAAACTCACACACAAACACACACTCACAAACACACACACAAACTCACACACACACATTCACAAACTCACACACAAACACACACACACAGTTACACACACTCCCAAACTCACACACAAACACACACTCACTCACAAACTCACACACAAACACACACACACACTCACAAACTCACACACAAACACACACACACTCACAAACTCACACACAAACATACACACACACAGTCACATACACTCACAAACACACACACAAACTCACACACACACACACACACAAACTCACACACAAACACACACACACACAGTTACACACACTCACAAACTCACACACAAACACATACACACTCACAAACACACACAAACACACACAGTCACACACACTCACAAACACACACACAAACACACACACACACAGTTACACACACTCACAAACTCACACACAAACACACACACTCACAAACTCACACACAAACACACACACACACTCACAAACACACACACAAACTCACACACACACTCACAAACACATACACACACACACAGAGTTACACACACTCACAAACACACACACAAACTCACACACACACAAACACACACACTCACACACACTCTCACACACTCACAAACTCACACACACTCACACACAGATACATACTCACAAACTCACACACATACTCACACACACACACACTCCCACACACACACACACTCACAAACTCACACACAAACACATACACACACACACAAACTCACACACAAACACACACACACTCACAAACTCACACACATGCTCTCACACACACACACGCACACTCACAAACTCACACACATGCTCACACACACACTCCCTCACACTCACACACACACTCACACACTCAAACTCCGTTACACACTCTCACACCCTCACACTCACTCACACACACGTTCACACACACTGACTCACACACACACTCGCATACACTCATGAACTCACACACAAGTTCCCACACACAAACACTCCCACACACATAGACACTCACACAGACTCACACACACACACTCCCCCCCACACACACACTCACACGCACTCACAAACACACACACTCACACAAACTCACACACACACACTCACACATGTTCACACACACTCAAACACACACACACACACTCACACACTCAAACTCACTCTCACACTCTCACCCACTCACCTTCACACACACACATTCACACACACTCACTCACATGCACTCAAACACACTCACACACTCCCACACACACACTCCCTCACACACACACACGCACACACACACTCCCACACACACATATGCACAGGTACACACACACATGCTCACACAGACATACTCCGACACACACACACATACATACACATACACTCACACACACACCCACACACACCCACACATACACACACACATTCACACACGCACACATACACACGCACGCACACACACACACACTTGCCCCACACACACACAGTCACTCACTCCCACACACACTCCCGCACTCACACACACTCACAGACTCACGCTCACACACACACTCACTCCCACACAATCCCACACATTCCCATACACAGGGGCTGCTATTCTCTATAATATACACAGGGACTGCAATTCTCTATAATATACACAGGAGCTGCTATTCTCTATAATATACACAGGGGCTGCTATTCTCTATAATATACACAGGGGCTGCTATTCTCTATAATATACACAGGGGCTGCTATTCTCTATAATATACACAGGGACTGCTATTCTCTGTAATATACACAGGGACTGCTATTCTCTATAATATACACAGGGGCTGCTATTCTCTATAATATACACAGGGACTGCTATTCTCTGTAATATACACAGGGACTGCAATTCTCTATAATATACACAGGAGCTGCTATTCTCTATAATATACACAGGGACTACTATTCTCTATAATATACACAGGGGCTGCTATTCTCTATAATATACACAGGGACTGCTATTCTCTATAATATACACAGGGGCTGCTATTCTCTATAATATACACAGGGACTGCTATTCTCTATAATATACACATGGGCTGCTATTCTCTATAATATACACAGGGGCTGCTATTCCCTATAATATACACAGGGACTGCTATTCTCTGTAATATACACGGGGACTGCTATTCTCTATAATATACACAGGGGCTGCTATTCTCTATAATACACACAGGGGCTGCTATTCTCTATAATATACACAGGGGCTGCTATTCTCTATAATATACACAGGAACTGCTATTCTCTATAATGGCATTAAACAGGAAATTTGAGACACATGCAATAAAGGAACATCTGTAATTTTGGGTGACTTTAATCTGCATATAGATTGGGCAAATCAAATTGGCAACAATACCGTAGAGGAGGAATTCCTGGAGTGTATACGGGATGTTTTTCTGGACCAATACATGGAGGAACCAACTAGAGAACAGCCCATCCTTGACTGGGTATTGTGTAATGAGAAAGGAATAATTGGCAGTCTAGTTGTGCGAGGCCCCTTGGGGATGAGCGACCATAATATGATAGAATTCTTCATCAAGATGGAGAGAAATGTGTTTGATTCTGAGACTAGGGTCCTGAATCTTAATAAAGGAAACTACGATGGTATGAGGCACGAGTTGGCTATGATGGATTGGGAAACATTACTTAAAGGGATGACGTTGGATAGGCAATGGCAAACATTCAAAGAATGCGTGGGTGAACTGCAACAGTTGTTTATTCCTGACTGGCACAAAAGTAAAACAGGAAAGGTGGCCAAACCATGGCTTACAAGGGAAATTAGAGATAGTATGAGATGCAAGGAAGAGGCATAAAAATTGGCCAGAAAAAAACAACAGACCTGAGGATTGGGAGCAGTTTAGAATTCAGCAAAGGAAGACCAAGGGATTGATTAAGAAGGGGAAAATACCTCTACCATCTAGAAGGACAAGGGCAGCAGACACATGGGGAACACCCACCACCTGGAAGTTCCCCTCCAAGTCACTCACCATCCCGGCTTGGAAATATATCGGCCGTTCCTTCACTGTCACTGGGTCAAAATCCTGGAGCTCCCTCCCTAACAGCGCCGTGGGTGTACCTACACCACACGGGACTGCAGCGGTTCAAGAAGGCAGCTCACACACCACCTTCTCAAGGGGCAATTAGGGGATGGGGCAATAAATGCTGGGGCCCAGCCAGCGAAGCCCACATCCTGTGAATGAATAAAAAAATCTTCAGGCTCTTCTATGTTATGGATCTCACAGGGTTTTTTCCTTTTGATTGAAACTCTGCCTGATTGTATCCCTGCAATCTCTCATGAGGTCTCTGTTTCGATGACAGTGAAAACAATCGATGTTTCAAAACTTTGATTCACTACAAGATTGTGTGCTTCACCTCTGTTCCCGTTATTCCATGTTTTCTCTGCTAAGTCATTTCTTCTTATTTGCTGCTGGTGGTGGCTGTTTCCCGCTTCTCATCAGAGCTGTAGATTTTCGCACACTTTTTGTCTGAGGCTCCTCACCCAACATGAGGACGGTGCCATTTTGCCCTCCCCGTATGTCTTCCGAGTCCCTCACTGCTCTTTCCAGAGCCAGCGCTATTCCTAGCACCTTCTGTAAATCCAAATTTGTTTCAGACAGTAATCTCTTCTGAATCGAATCTTCATTATACCGCACACTAGAGGATCTCTCAACATATCATTTATAGATTTACCAAACTCACAATGTCCCTGTTAACTGTTTCAGACTTGCCACATAACGTGCACCTGCCTCCCCTGGGACTCTATTTCTTGAGTTAAATGTGAACCGTTGCATTGTCACCGAGGGCTTGGGCTGGTAACGAATCTTCACCAGGTTCACAAGATCATCAAAACTTTTCAAATCGGTGGTACCGAGTGGCATTAAAGTTCGCATCAATCCCTAAGCCTTACTCCCACACGTGGATAAGAGTGTCACTCGCCTCTTCTCCTCCCCATCAATGTCGTTCACTTGGAAAAAGGACGCGAGGAGTTCGCCATAATGGGACCAATCGCCCACCGTTGGGTCGAAAGGATTAACTCTTCCAAACTGTGGCATTCTTCGAGGGGACTGCTTCGGTTAATTGGAAGGAAATTCTCCTTATACTCACTGTGCGAGGTACAGCTCAGTTTCGGTTCACTTCATTTGCACCCTTGCTTATTCCAGCTCTTTCTTCATCGCCAGTTTGTTGGATCCTGGTCACTAGTTTAGTTGGACTGATGGACCGGGTTACACACTTGTTTCAGGATCACCGAGTTGCAACCATAAAGAAAGTAGGTCAGCAATAGGTTCTTATCAAGAACACATTTTATGAATTCAGGAAGGAACTCAGCAGCTACACTTGTGTTGTGACAAACACTGTCTCTACATTACAGAAAATAACTCTAGACTACCATACCCCAGTGAGAGTCAGTGTGAGTGGGACCCGTACACCAGTGAGAGTCAGTGTGTGTGGGACCCGTACCCCAGTGAGAGTCAGTGTGTGTGGGACCCGTACCCCAGAGAGAGTCAGTGTGTGTGGGACCCGTACCCCAGTGAGAGTCAGTGTGTGTGGGACCCGTACCCCAGTGAGAGTCAGTGTGTGTGGGTCCCGTACCCCAGTGAGAGTCAGTGCGTGTGGGACCCGTACCCCAGAGAGAGTCAGTGTGTGTGGGACCCGTACCCCAGTGAGAGTCAGTGTGTGTGGGACCCGTAACCCAGTGAGAGTATGTGTGTGTGGGTCCCGTACCCCAGTGAGAGTCAGTGTGTGTGGGACCCGTACTCCAGTGAGAGTCAGTGGGTGTGGGTCCCGTACCACAGTGAGAGTCAGTGTGTGTGGGACCCGTACTCCAGTGAGAGTCAGTGTGTGTGGGACCCGTACCACTGAGAGAGTCAGTGTGTGTGGGACCCGTACCCCAGTGAGAGTCAGTGTGTGTGGGACCTACACCCCAGTGAGAGTCAGTGTGTGTGGGACCCGTACCCCAGTGAGAGTCAGTGTGTGTGGGACCCGAACTCCAGTGAAAGTCAGTGTGTGTGGGACCCGTACCACTGAGAGAGTCAGTGTGTGTAGGACCCGTACCCCAGTGAGAGTCAGTGTGTGTGGGACCCGTACCCCGGTGAGAGACAGTGTGTGTGGGACCCGTACCCCAGTGAGAGTCAGTGTGTGTGGGACCCGTACCCCAGAGAGAGTCAGTGTGTGTGGGACCCGTACCCCAGTGAGAGTCAGTGTGTGTGGGACCCGTACCCCAGTGAGAGTCAGTGTGTGTGGGTCCCATACCCCAGTGAGAGTCAGTGTGTGTGGGACCCGTACCCCAGAGAGAGTCAGTGTGTGTGGGACCCGTACCCCAGTGAGAGTCAGTGTGTGTGGGACCTATACCCCAGTGAGAGTCAGTGTGTGTGGGACCCGTACCCCAGTGAGAGTCAGTGTGTGTGGGACCCGTACTCCAGTGAAAGTCAGTGTGTGTGAGACCCGTACCACTGAGAGAGTCAGTGTGTGTAGGACCCGTACTCCAGTGAGAGTCAGTGTGTGTGGGACCCGTACCACTGAGAGAGTCAGTGTGTGTGGGACCCGTACCCCAGAGAGAGTCAGTGTGTGTGGGACCCGTACCCCGGTGAGAGTCAGTGTGTGTGGGTCCCGTACCCCAGTGAGAGTCAGTGCGTGTGGGACCCGTACCCCAGAGAGAGTCAGTGTGTGTGGGACCCGTACCCCAGTGAGAGTCAGTGTGTGTGGGACCCGTAACCCAGTGAGAGTCAGTGTGTGTGGGTCCCGTACCCCAGTGAGAGTCAGTGTGTGTGGGACCCGTAGTCCAGTGAGAGTCAGTGGGTGTGGGTCCCGTACCCCAGTGAGAGTCAGTGTGTGTGGGACCCGTACACCAGTGAGAGTCAGTGTGTGTGGGACCCGTACCACTGAGAGAGTCAGTGTGTGTGGGACCCGTACCCCAGTGAGAGTCAGTGTGTGTGGGACCTACACCCCAGTGAGAGTCAGTGTGTGTGGGACCCGTACCCCAGTGAGAGTCAGTGTGTGTGGGACCCGTACTCCAGTGAAAGTCAGTGTGTGTGGGACCCGTACCACTGAGAGAGTCAGTGTGTGTAGGACCCGTACTCCAGTGAGAGTCAGTGTGTGTGGGACCCGTACCACTGAGAGAGTCAGTGTGTGTGGGACCCATACCCCAGTGAGAGTCAGTGTGTGTGGGACCCGTACCCCGGTGAGAGACAGTGTGTGTGGGACCCGTACCCCAGTGAGAGTAAGTGTGTGTGGGACCCGTACCCCAGAGAGAGTCAGTGTGTGTGGGACCCGTACCCCAGCAAGAGACAGTGTGTGTGGGACCCGTACCCCAGTGAGAGTCAGTGTGTGTGGGACCCGAACCCCAGAGAGAGTCAGTGTGTGTGGGACCCGTACTCCAGTGAGAGTCAGTGTGTGTGGGACCCGTACCACTGAGAGAGTCAGTGTGTGTGGGACCCGTACCCCAGTGAGAGTCAGTGTGTGTGGGACCCGTACCCCGGTGAGAGACAGTGTGTGTGGGACCCGTACCCCAGTGAGAGTCAGTGTGTGTGGGACCCGTACCCCAGAGAGAGTCAGTGTGTGTGGGACCCGTACCCCAGTGAGAGTCAGTGTGTGTGGGACCCGTACCCCAGTGAGAGTCAGTGTGTGTGGGACCCGTACCCCAGTGAGAGTCAGTGTGTGTGGGACCCGTACCCCAGTGAGAGTCAGTGTGTGTGGGACCCATTCCCCAGTGAGAGTCAGTGTGTGAGGGACCCGTACCCCAGTGAGAGTCAGTGTGTGTGGGACCCGTACCCCAGTGAGGGTCAGTGTGTGTGGGACCCGTACCCCAGTGAGGGTCAGTGTGTGTGGAACCCTATCCCCTGTACCTCCTGCTGTTTACCACTTCTCGCCCTCTCTCAGCTGATGAATCTGTGCCCCTCCATGTTGAACATCACTTGGTGGGATTGCTGAGAGATGAAAGGGCACGGATTGCTCTCAGGTTGGGGTACTTCAATGTCCCATCACCAAGAGTGTCTCGGTAGCACCACTACTGACCGAACTGGCCGAGCCCTCAAGGACATCGCTGCTAGACTGGGTCTGCGGCAGGTGGTGAGGGAACCAACAAGAGGGAAAACGCATTCTGGACCTGATCCTCACCAACCTGCCTGCCGCAGATACACCTCCCCCATGACAGTGTGGGTAGCCGCTCTATAGAGCAGCAGATAACCCATCACGTTTCTCCCCCCTCTCCAGTCTCAGTTTGTGATAGAAATGGTCAGTGCTGATCAATACCTTGCATTGGGTTGTAAAGTGATTAAGGGAGTAGACTTCCTGGTGATTCAGAGGCAGAGGATTACATGGAGTATGAGGGTTGAGGAATGTGGAAGGAGCTGATTCAACCTACCCATTGTGTATTACTCAAATCTACAATAACAACACCTCCTCCCTCTATAATCCCCACTCTCTGTCACTGCCTCTCAGTTCCTGCGATTCACACTCACTGGGTCAATCTCCTGAATTGAGAGCACAGACTGGGAGAACACACTGAGTCTTCACTTGGTAATTCAGGGTAAGTGTCACTCGCTGTTTCACTGTACGAGTTCTCAGTTAATCCCTCAGGGTCAGCACCGTTCACCGTGCAACTGCACAGCGTCACATTTTAATCAGACAGTCGCAGAACGGTTACAGCACAGACAGAGGCCATTCTGCCCATCGAGTCGGTGCTAGGTCATTTCAAACTGAACTGGTCTCTCCTCCCCTAAGCCAACGGGGTCCAAAATTAATCATCCAGTTCCCTTTTGAGATGAATCAGCCTCCCCCACACTCTCGGACAGAACATTCCAGATCCAAACCATACCCAATTGGGAGCCAATCTGTGTGGGGACCCGTACCCCAGTGAGAGTCAGTGTGTGTGGGACCCGTACCACAGTGAGAGTCAGTGTGTGTGGGACCCGTACCCCAGTGAGAGTCAGTGTGTTTGGGTCCCGTACCCCAGTGAGAGTCAGTGTGTGTGGGACCCGTACACCAGTGAGAGACAGTGTGTGTGGGACCCGTACCCCAGTGAGAGTCAGTGTCTGTGGTACCCGTACCCCAGTGAGAGTCAGTGTGTGTGGGACCTGTACCCCAGTGAGAGTCAGTGTGTGTGGGACCCATACCCCTGTGAGAGTCAGTGTGTGTGGGACCCGTATCCCAGTAAAAGTCAGTGTATGTGGTTCCCTTACGCCAGTGAGAGTCAGTATGTGTGGGACCCGTACCCCAGTGAGAGTCTGCGTGTGGGACCCGTACCCTAGTGAGAGTCAGTCTGTGTGGGACCCGTACCCCAGTTAGAGTCAGTGTGTGTGACACGTACCTCAGTGAGAATCATTGTGTGTCGGTCCCGTACCCCAGTGAGAGTCAGTGTGTGTGGGACCCGTACCCCAGTGAGAGTCAGTGTGTGTGGGACCCGTACCCCAGTGAGGGTGAGTGTGTGTGGAATCCGTACCCCAGTGAGATCAGTGTGTGTTGGACCCGTACCCCAGTGAGAGTCAGTGTGTGTGGGACCCGTACCCATGTGAGAGTCAGTGTGTGCGGGACCCGTACGCCAGTGAGAGTCATTGTCTGTGGGACCCGTACCCCAGTGAGAGTCAGTCTGTGTGGGACCTGTACCCCAGTGAGAGTCAGTGTGTGTGGGACACGTACCCCAGCGAGTGTCAGTGATTGTGGGAACCTTACGCCAGTGAGAGTCAGTGTGTGTGTGACCCGTACCCCAGTGAGAGTCAGTGTGTGTGGGACCCGTACCCCAGTGAGAGTCAGTGTGTGTGGGACCCGTACCCCAGAGAGAGTCAGTGTGTGTGGGACCCGTACCCCAGTGAGAGTCAGTGTGTGTGGGACCCGTACCCCAGTGAGAGTCAGTGTGTGTGGGTCCCGTACCCCAGTGAGAGTCAGTGTGTGTGGGACCCGTACCCCAGAGAGAGTCAGTGTGTGTGGGAACCGTACCCCAGTGAGAGTCAGTGTGTGTGGGACCCGTACCCCAGTGAGAGTCAGTGTGTGTGGGTCCCGTACCCCAGTGAGAGTCAGTGTGTGTGGGACCCGTACTCAAGTGAGAGTCAGTGTGTGTGGGTCCCGTACCCCAGTGAGAGTCAGTGTGTGTGAGACCCATACACCAGTGAGAGTCAGTGTGTGTGGGACCAGTACCACTGAGAGAGTCAGTGTGTGTGGGACCCGTACCCCAGTGAGAGTCAGTGTGTGTGGGACCTATACCCCAGTGAGAGTCAGTGTGTGTGGGACCCGTACCCCAGTGAGAGTCAGTGTGTGTGGGACCCGTACTCCAGTGAAAGTCAGGGTGTGTAGGACCCGTACCACTGAGAGAGTCAGTGTGTGTAGGACCCGTACTCCAGTGAGAGTCAGTGTGTGTGGGACCCGTACCACTGAGAGTGTCAGTGTGTGTGGGACCCGTACCCCAGAGAGAGTCAGTGTGTGTGGGACCCGTACCCCAGTGAGAGTCAGTGTGTGTGGGTCCCGTACCCCAGTGAGAGTCAGTGCGTGTGGGACCCGTACCCCAGAGAGAGTCAGTATGTGTGGGACCCGTACCCCAGTGAGAGTCAGTGTGTGTGGGACCCGTAACCCAGTGAGAGTCAGTGTGTGAGGGTCCCGTACCCCAGTGAGAGTCAGTGTGTGTGGGACCCGTAGTCCAGTGAGAGTCAGTGTGTGTGGGTCCCGTACCCCAGTGAGAGTCAGTGTGTGTGGGACCCGTACACCAGTGAGAGTCAGTGTGTGTGGGACCCGTACCACTGAGAGAGTCAGTGTGTGTGGGACCCGTACCCCAGTGAGAGTCAGTGTGTGTGGGACCTACACCCCAGTGAGAGTCAGTGTGTGTGGGACCCGTACCCCAGTGAGAGTCAGTGTGTGTGGGACCCGTACTCCAGTGAAAGTCAGTGTGTGTGGGACCCGTACCACTGAGAGAGTCAGTGTGTGTAGGACCCGTACTCCAGTGAGAGTCAGTGTGTGTGGGACCCGTACCACTGAGAGAGTCAGTGTGTGTGGGACCCGTACCCCAGTGAGAGTCAGTGTGTGTGGGACCCGTACCCCGGTGAGAGACAGTGTGTGTGGGACCCGTACCCCAGTGAGAGTCAGTGTGTGTGGGACCCGTACCCCAGAGAGAGTCAGTGTGTGTGGGACCCGTACCCCAGCAAGAGACAGTGTGTGTGGGACCCGTACCCCAGTGAGACTCAGTGTGTGTGGGACCCGTACCCCAGAGAGAGTCAGTGTGTGTGGGACCCGTACTCCAGTGAGAGTCAGTGTGTGTGGGACCCGTACCACTGAGAGAGTCAGTGTGTGTGGGACCCGTACCCCAGTGAGAGTCAGTGTGTGTGGGACCCGTACCCCGGTGAGAGACAGTGTGTGTGGGACCCGTACCCCAGTGAGAGTCAGTGTGTGTGGGACCCGTACCCCAGAGAGAGTCAGTGTGTGTGGGACCCGTACCCCAGTGAGAGTCAGTGTGTGTGGGACCCGTACCCCAGTGAGAGTCAGTGTGTGTGGGACCCGTACCCCAGTGAGAGTCAGTGTGTGTGGGACCCGTACCCCAGTGAGAGTCAGTGTGTGTGGGACCCATTCCCCAGTGAGAGTCAGTGTGTGAGGGACCCGTACCCCAGTGAGAGTCAGTGTTTGTGGGACCCGTACCCCAGTGAGGGTCAGTGTGTGTGGGACCCGTACCCCAGTGAGGGTCAGTGTGTGTGGAACCCTATCCCCTGTACCTCCTGCTGTTTACCACTTCTCGCCCTCTCTCAGCTGATGAATCTGTGCCCCTCCATGTTGAACATCACTTGGTGGGATTGCTGAGAGATGAAAGGGCACGGATTGCTCTCAGGTTGGGGTACTTCAATGTCCCATCACCAAGAGTGTCTCGGTAGCACCACTACTGACCGAACTGGCCGAGCCCTCAAGGACATCGCTGCTAGACTGGGTCTGCGGCAGGTGGTGAGGGAACCAACAAGAGGGAAAACGCATTCTGGACCTGATCCTCACCAACCTGCCTGCTGCAGATACACCTCCCCCATGACAGTGTGGGTAGCCGCTCTATAGAGCAGCAGATAACCCATCACGTTTCTCCCCCCTCTCCAGTCTCAGTTTGTGATAGAGATGGTCAGTGCTGATCAATACCTTGCATTGGGTTGTAAAGTGATTAAGGGAGTAGACCTCCTGGTGATTCAGAGGCAGAGGATTACATGGAGTATGAGGGTTGTGGATTGTGGAAGGAGTTGATTCAACCTACCCATTGTGTGTTACCCAAATTTACTGTAACAGCATCTTCCTCATTCGAAACTCACCACTCTCTGTCACTGCCTCTCAGTTCCTGCGATTCACACTCACTGTTTCAATTTTGAAATACTCTATTGAATCTGCATCCCCCATCGCTCTCGGGTGCGCGAGTCAGATCCTAACCAGACCGCATTGAGATACAATCTGTGTGAGACCCGTACCCCAGTGAGAGTCAGTGTGTGTGGGACCCGTACCCCAGTGAGAGTCAGTGTGTGTGGGACCCGTACCCCAGTGAGAGTCAGTGTGTGTGGGACCCGTACCCCAGTGAGAGTCAGTGTGGGTGGGACCCATACCCCAGTGAGAGTCAGTGTGTGTGGGACCCGTACCCCAGTGAGAGTCAGTGTGTGTGGGACCCGTACCCCAGTGAGAGTCAGTGTGTGTGGGACCCGTACCCCAGTGAGAGTCAGTGTGTGTGAGACCCGTACCCCAGTGAGAGTCAGTGTGTGTGGGACCCGTACCCCAGTGAGAGTCAGTGTGTGTGGGACCCGTACCCCAGTGAGAGTCAGTGTGTGTGGGACCCGTACCCCAGTGAGAGTCAGTGTGTGTGGGACCCATACCCCAGTGAGAGACAGTGTGTGTGGGACCCGTACCCCAGAGAGAGTCAGTGTCTGTGGGACCCGTACCCCAGTGAGAGTCAGTGTACGTGGGACCCGTACCCCAGTGAGAGTCAGTGTGTGTGGGACCCGTACCCCAGTGAGAGTCAGTGTCTGTGGGACCCGTACCCCAGTGAGAGTCAGTGTGTGTGGGACCCGTACCCCAGTGAGAGTCAGTGTGTGTGGGACCCATACCCCAGTGAGAGTCAGTGTGTTTGGGTCCCGTACCCCAGTGAGAGTCAGTGTGGGTGGGACCCATACCCCAGTGAGAGTCAGTGTGTGTGGAACCCGTACCCCAGTGAGAGTCAGTGTGTGTGGAACCCGTACCCCAGTGAGAGTTAGTCTGTGTGGGACCCGTACCCCAGTGGGAGTCAGTGTGTGTGGGACCCGTACCCCAGTGAGAGTCAGTGTGTGTGGGACCCGTACCCCAGTGAGAGTCAGTGTGTGTGGGACCTGTACCCAAGTGATAGTCAGTGTGTGTGGGACCCGTACCCCAGTGAGAGTCAGTGTGTGTGGGACTCGTACCCCAGTGAGAGTCAGTGTGTGTGGGACCCGTACCCCAGTGAGAGTCAGTGTGTGTGGGACCCGTACCCCAGTGAGAGTCAGTGTGTGTGGGACCCGTACCCCAGTGAGAGTCAGTGTGTGTGGGACCCGTACCCAAGTGACAGTCAGTCTGTGTAAACACTCTCCCCTGTATCTCCTGCTGATTACCACTTATTGCAGTCCCTCAGCTGATGAATCTGTGCCCCTCCATGTTGAACATCACTTGGTGGGATTGCTGAGAGTTGTAAGGGCACGGAATGTACTCAGGTTGGGGGACTTCAAAGTCCCATCACCAAGAGTGTCTCGTTAGCACCACTACTGACCGAACTGGCCGAGCCCTCAAGGACATCGCTGCTAGACTGGGTCTGCGGCAGGTGGTGAGGGAACCAACAAGAGGGAAACGCATTCTGGACCTGATCCTCACCAACCTGCCTGCCGCAGATACACCTCCCCAATGACAGTGTGGGTAGCCGCTCTATAGAGCAGCAGATAACCCATCACGTTTCTCCCCCCTCTCCAGTCTCAGTTTGTGATAGAGATGGTCAGTGCTGATCAATACCTTGCATTGGGTTGTAAAGTGATTAAGGGAGTAGACTTCCTGGTGATTCAGAGGCAGAGGATTACATGGAGTATGAGGGTTGAGGAATGTGGAAGGAGCTGATTCAACCTACCCATTGTGTATTACCCAAATCTACAATAACAACACCTCCTCCCTCTATAATCCCCACTCTCTGTCACTGCCTCTCAGTTCCTGCGATTCACACTCACTGGGTCAATCTCCTGAATTGAGAGCACAGACTGGGAGAACACACTGAGTCTTCACTTGGTAATTCAGGGTAAGTGTCAGTCGCTGCTTCACTGTCCGAGTTCTCAGTTAATCCCTCAGGGTCAGCACTGTTCACCGTGCGACTGCACAGCGTCACATTTTAATCAGACAGTCGCAGAACGGTTACAGCACAGACAGAGGCCATTCTGCCCATCGAGTCGGTGCTAGGTCATTTCTAACTGAACTGGTCTCTCCTCCCCTAATCCAACGGCGTCCAAAATTAATCATCCAGTTCCCTTTTGAGATGAATCAGCCTCCCCCACACTCTCGGACAGAACATTCCAGATCCAAACCATACCCAATTGGGAGCCAATCTTTGTGGGGACCCGTACCCCAGTGAGAGTCAGTGTGTGTGGGACCCGTACCCCAGTGAGAGTCAGTGTGTGTGGGACCCGTACCCCAGTGAGAGTCAGTGTGTTTGGGTCCCGTACCCCAGTGAGAGTCAGTGTGTGTGGGACCCGTGCACCAGTGAGAGACAGTGTGTGTGGGACCCGTACCCCAGTGAGAGTCAGTGTCTGTGGTACCCGTACCCCAGTGAGAGTCAGTGTGTGTGGGACCCGTACCCTAGTGAGAGTCAGTCTGTGTGGGACCCGTACCCCAGTTAGAGTCAGTGTGTGTGACACGTACCCCAGTGAGAATCATTGTGTGTCGGTCCCGTACCCCAGTGAGAGTCAGTGTGTGTGGGACCCGTACCCCAGTGAGAGTCAGTGTGTGTGGGACCCGTACCCCAGTGAGGGTGAGTGTGTGTGGAATCCGTACCCCAGTGAGATCAGTGTGTGTTGGACCCGTACCCCAGTGAGAGTCAGTGTGTGTGGGACCCGTACCCATGTGAGAGTCAGTGTGTGCGGGACCCGTACGCCAGTGAGAGTCATTGTCTGTGGGACCCGTACCCCAGTGAGAGTCAATGTGTGTGAGACCCGTACCCAGTGAGAGTCAGTCTGTGTGGGACCTGTACCCCAGTGAGAGTCAGTGTGTGTGGGACACGTACCCCAGTGAGTGTCAGTGAGTGTGGGAACCTTACGCCAGTGAGAGTCAGTGTGTGTGTGACCCGTACCCCAGTGAGAGTCAGTGTGTGTGGGACCCGTACCCCAGTGAGAGTCAGTGTGTGTAAACCCTCTTCCCTGTACCTCCTGCTGTTTACCACTTCTCGTCCTCTCTCAGCTGATGAAACTGTGCCCCTCCATGTTCAACATCACTTGGTAGGATTGCTGAGAGTTGTAAGGGCACGGAATGTACTCAGGTTGAGGGTCTTCAAAGTCCCATCACCAAGAGTGTCTCGGTAGCACCACTACTGACCGAACTGGCCGAGCCCTCAAGGATATCGCTGCTAGACTGGGTCTGCGGCAGGTGGTCAGGGAACCAACAAGAGGGAAAACGCATTCTGGACCTGATCCTCACCAACCTGCCTGCCGCAGATAAACCTCCCCAATGACAGTGTGGGTAGCCGCTCTATAGAGCAGCAGATAACCCATCACGTTTCTCCCCCCTCTCCAGTCTCAGTTTGTGATAGAGATGGTCAGTGCTGATCAATACCTTGCATTGGGTTGTAAAGTGATTAAGGGAGTAGACTTCCTGGTGATTCAGAGGCAGAGGATTACATGGAGTATGAGGGTTGAGGAATGTGGAAGGAGCTGATTCAACCTACCCATTGTGTATTACCCAAATCTACAATAACAACACCTCCTCCCTCTATAATCCCCACTCTCTGTCACTGCCTCTCAGTTCCTGCGATTCACACTCACTGGGTCAATCTCCTGAATTGAGAGCACAGACTGGGAGAACACACTGAGTCTTCACTTGGTTATTCAGGGTAAGTGTCACTCGCTGCTTCACTGTACGAGTTCTCAGTTAATCCCTCAGGGTCAGCACTGTTCACCGTGCGACTGCTCAGCGTCACATTTTAATCAGACAGTCGCAGAATGGTTACAGCACAGACAGAGGCCATTCTGCCCATCGAGTCGGTGCTAGGTCATTTCTAACTGAACTGGTCTCTCCTCCCCTAATCCAACGGGGTCCAAAATTAATCATCCAGTTCCCTTTTGAGATGAATCAGCCTCCCCCACACTCTCGGACAGAACATTCCAGATCCAAACCATACCCAATTGGGAGCCAATCTGTGTGGGGACCCGTACCCCAGTGAGAGTCAGTGTGTGTGGGACCCGTACCCCAGTGAGAGTCAGTGTCTGTGGGACCCGTACCCCAGTGAGAGTCAGTGTGTTTGGGTCCCGTACCCCAGTGAGAGTCAGTGTGTGTGGGACCCGTACACCAGTGAGAGACAGTGTGTGTGGGACCCGTACCCCAGTGAGAGTCAGTGTCTGTGGTACCCGTACCCCAGTGAGAGTCAGTGTGTGTGGGACCCGTACCCCAGTGAGAGTCAGTGTGTGTGGGACCCGTACCCCAGTGAGAGTCAGTGTGTGTGGGACCCGTACCCCAGTGAGAGTCAGTGTGTGTGGGACCCGTACCCCAGTGAGAGTCAGTGTGTGTGGGACCCGTACCCCAGTGAGAGTCAGTGTGTGTGGGACCCGTACCCCAGTGAGAGTCAGTGTGTGTGGGACCCGTACCCCAGTGAGAGTCAGTGTGTGTGGGACCCGTACCCCAGTGAGAGTCAGTGTATGAGGGACCCTTAACCCAGATAGAGTCAGTGTTTGTGGGACCTGTTCCCCAGGGAGAGTCAGTGTGTCAGGGACCCTTAACTAAGTGAGAATCAGTGTGTGTGGGACCCGTAGCCCAGTGAGAGTCAGTGTGTGTGAGACCCGTACCCCAGTGAGAGTCAGTGTGTGTGGGACCCGTACCCCAGTGAGAGTCAGTGTGTTTGGGTCCCGTACCGCAGTGAGAGTCAGTGTGTGTGTGGGAGCCGTTCCCCAGTGAGAGTCAGTGTGGGTGGGACCCGTACCCCAGTGAGAGTTAGTCTGTGTGGGACCCGTACCCCAGTGAGAGTCAGTGTGTGTGGGCCCATACCACAGTGAGAGTCAGTGTGTGTGGGACCCGTACCCCAGTGAGAGTCAGTGTGTGTGGGCCCGTACCCCAGTGAGAGTCAGTGTGTGTAAAACTCTCCCCTGGACCTCCTGCTGTTTACCACTTCTCGCCCTCTCTCAGCTGATGAATCTGTGCCCCTTCATGTTGAACATCACTTGGTGGGATCGCTGATAGTTCGAAGGACACGGAATGTACTCAGGTTGGGGGTCTTCAATGTCCCATCACCAAGAGTGTCTCGGTAGCACCACTACTGACCGAACTGGCCGAGCCCTCAAGGACATCGCTGCTAGACTGGGTCTGCGGCAGGTGGTCAGGGAACCAACAAGAGGGAAACGCATTCTGGACCTGATCCTCACCAACCTGCCTGCCGCAGATAAACCTCCCCCATGGCAGTGTGAGTAGCCACTCTATAGAGCAGCAGATAACCCATCACGTTTCTCCCCCCTCTCCAGTCTCAGTTTGTGATAGAGATGGTCAGTGCTGATCAATACCTTGCATTGGGTTGTAAAGTGATTAAGGGAGTAGACTTCCTGGTGATTCAGAGGCAGAGGATTACATGGAGTATGAGGGTTGTGGATTGTGGAAGGAGCTGATTCAACCTACCCATTGTGTATTACCCCAACCTACAATAACAACACCTCCTCCCTCTATAATCCCCACTCTCTGTCACTGCCTCTCAGTTCCTGCGATTCACACTCACTGGGTCAATCTCCTGAATTGAGAGCACAGACTGGGAGAACACACTGAGTCTTCACTTGGTAATTCAGGGTAAGTGTCAGTCGCTGCTTCACTGTCCGAGTTCTCAGTTAATCCCTCAGGGTCAGCACTGTTCACCGTGCGACTGCACAGCGTCACATTTGAATCAGACAATCGCAGAACGGTTACAGCACAGACAGAGGCCATTCTGCCCATCGAGTCGGTGCTAGGTCATTTCTAACTGAACTGGTCTCTCATCCCCTAATCCAACGGCGTCCAAAATTAATCATCCAGTTCCCTTTTGAGATGAATCAGCCTCCCCCACACTCTCGGACAGAACATTCCAGATCCAAACCATACCCAATTGGGAGCCAATCTGTGTGGGGACCCGTACCCCAGTGAGAGTCAGTGTGTTTGGGTCCCGTACCCCAGTGAGAGTCAGTGTGTTTGGGACCCGTACACCAGTGAGAGACAGTGTGTGTGGGACCCGTACCCCAGTGAGAGTCAGTGTCTGTGGTACCCGTACCCCAGTAAGAGTCAGTGTGTGTGGGACCTGTACCCCAGTGAGAGTCAGTGTGTGTGGGACCCATACCCCTGTGAGAGTCAGTGTGTGTGGGACCCGTATCCCAGTAAAAGTCAGTGTATGTGGTTCCCTTACGCCAGTGAGAGTCAGTATGTGTGGGACCCGTTTCCCAGTGAGAGCCAATCTGTGTGGGGACCCGTACCCCAGTGAGAGTCAGTGTGTGTGGGACCCGTACCCCAGTGAGAGTCAGTGTATGTGGGACCCGTACCCCAGTGAGAGTCAGTGTGTTTGGGTCCCGTACCCCAGTGAGAGTCAGTGTGTGTGGGACCCGTACACCAGTGAGAGACAGTGTGTGTGGGACCCGTACCCCAGTGAGAGTCAGTGTCTGTGGTACCCGTACCCCAGTGAGAGTCAGTGTGTGTGGGACCCGTATCCCAGTAAAAGTCAGTGTATGTGGTTCCCTTACGCCAGTGAGAGTCAGTATGTGTGGACCCGTACCCCAGTGAGAGTCTGTGTGTGGGACACGTACCCTAGTGAGAGTCAGTCTGTGTGGGACCCGTACCCCAGTTAGAGTCAGTGTGTGTGACACGTACCCCAGTGAGAATCATTGTGTGTCGGTCCCGTACCCCAGTGAGAGTCAGTGTGTGTTTGACCCGTACCCCAGAGAGAGTCAGTGTGTGTGGGACCCGTACCCCAGTGAGGGTGAGTGTGTGTGGAATCCGTACCCCAGTGAGATCAGTGTGTGTTGGACCCGTACCCCAGTGAGAGTCAGTGTGTGTGGGACCCGTACCCATGTGAGAGTCAGTGTGTGCGGGACCCGTACGCCAGTGAGAGTCATTGTCTGTGGGACCCGTACCCCAGTGAGAGTCAGTGTGTGTGAGACCCGTACCCAGTGAGAGTCAGTCTGTGTGGGACCTGTACCCCAGTGAGAGTCAGTGTGTGTGGGACACGTACCCCAGTGAGTGTCAGTGAGTGTGGGAACCTTACGCCAGTGAGAGTCTGTGTGTGTGTGACCCGTACCCCAGTGAGAGTAAGTGTGTGTGGGACCCGTACCCCAGTGAGAGTCAGTGTGTGTGGAACTTGTACCCCAGTGAGAGTCAGTGTGTGTAAACCCTCTTCCCTGTACCTCCTGCTGTTTACCACTTCTCGTCCTCTCTCAGCTGATGAAACTGTGCCCCTCCATGTTCAACATCACTTGGTAGGATTGCTGAGAGTTGTAAGGGCACGGAATGTACTCAGGTTGGGGGTCTTCAAAGTCCCATCACCAAGAGTGTCTCGGTAGCACCACTACTGACCGAACTGGCCGAGCCCTCAAGGACATCGCTGCTAGACTGGGTCTGCGGCAGGTGGTCAGGGAACATACAAGTGGGAAAACGCATTCTGGACCTGATCCTCACCAACCTGCCTGCCGCAGATACACCTCCCCCATGACAGTGTGGGTAGCCGCTCTATAGAGCAGCAGATAACCCATCACGTTTCTCCCCCCTCTCCAGTCTCAGTTTGTGATAGAGATGGTCAGTGCTGATCAATACCTTGCATTGGGTTGTAAAGTGATTAAGGGAGTAGACTTCCTGGTGATTCAGAGGCAGAGGATTACATGGAGTATGAGGGTTGAGGAATGTGGAAGGAGCTGATTCAACCTACCCATTGTGTATTACTCAAATCTACAATAACAACACCTCCTCCCTCTATAATCCCCACTCTCTGTCACTGCCTCTCAGTTCCTGCGATTCACACTCACTGGGTCAATCTCCTGAATTGAGAGCACAGACTGGGAGAACACACTGAGTCTTCACTTGGTTATTCAGGGTAAGTGTCACTCGCTGTTTCACTGTACGAGTTCTCAGTTAATCCCTCAGGGTCAGCACCGTTCACCGTGCAACTGCACAGCGTCACATTTTAATCAGACAGTCGCAGAACGGTTACAGCACAGACAGAGGCCATTCTGCCCATCGAGTCGGTGCTAGGTCATTTCAAACTGAAATAGTCTCTCCTCCCCTAATCCAACGGGGTCCAAAATTAATCATCCAGTTCCCTTTTGAGATGAATCAGCCTCCCCCACACTCTCGGACAGAACATTCCAGATCCAAACCATACCCAATTGGGAGCCAATCTGTGTGGGGACCCGTACCCCAGTGAGAGTCAGTGTGTGTGGGACCCGTACCCCAGTGAGAGTCAGTGTGTTTGGGTCCCGTACCCCAGTGAGAGTCAGTGTGTGTGGGACCCGTACACCAGTGAGAGATAGTGTGTGTGGGACCCGTACCCCAGTGAGAGTCAGTGTCTGTGGTACCCGTACCCGAGTGAGAGTCAGTGTGTGTGGGACCTGTACCCCAGTGAGAGTCAGTGTGTGTGGGACCCATACCCCTGTGAGAGTCAGTGTGTGTGGGACCCGTATCCCAGTAAAAGTCAGTGTATGTGGTTCCCTTACGCCAGTGAGAGTCAGTATGTGTGGGACCCGTACCCCAGTGAGAGTCTGTGTGTGGGACCCGTACCCTAGTGAGAGTCAGTCTGTGTGGAACCCGTACCCCAGTTAGAGTCAGTGTGTGTGACACGTACCCCAGTGAGAATCATTGTGTGTCGGTCCCGTACCCCAGTGAGAGTCAGTTTGTTTGGGACCCGTACCCCAGTGAGAGTGAGTGTGTGTGGGACCCGTACCCCAGTGAGAGTGAGTTTGAGTGGGACACGTACCCCAGTGAGAGTGTGTGTGTGTGGGACCCATACCCCAGTGAGAGTCAGTGTCTGTGGGACCCGTACCCCAGTGAGAGTCAGTGTGTGTGGGACCCGTACCCCAGTGAGAGTCAGTCTGTGTAAACACTCTCCCCGGTATCTCCTGCTGATTACCACTTATCGCACTCCCTCAGCTGATGAATCTGTGCCCCTCCATGTTGACCGCCACTTGGTGGGATCGCTGAGAGTTCGAAGGGCATGGATTGCTCTCAGGCTGGGGAACTTCAATGTCCCATCGCCAAGAGTGTTTCGGTAGCACCACTACTGACCGAACTGGCCGAGCCCTCAAGGACATCGCTGCTAGACTTTGTCTGCGGCAGGTGGTGAGGGACCCAACAAGAGGGAAAACCATTCTGGGTTTAAGGGAGTAGACTTCCTGGTGATTCAGAGGCAGAGGATTACATGGAGTATGAGGGTTGAGGAATGTGGAAGGAGCTGATTCAACCTACCCATTGTGTATTACCCAAACCTACAATAACAACACCTCCTCCCTCTATAATCCCCACTCTCTGTCACTGCTTCTCAGTTCCTGCGATTCACACTCACTGGGTCAATCTCCTGAATTGAGAGCACAGACTGGGAGATCACACTGAGTCTTCACTTGCTTATTCGGGGTAAGTGTCAGTCGCTGTTTCACTGTCCGAGTTCTCAGTTAACCCCATGCGAGTGTGTGTGTGCTTGTGTGTATGTATGTGTGTGGTTGTGTGTGTGTAAATATGTATGCATGTATGTGTGAGTGTGTCTTTGTGAGTGTGCGTTGGTGTGTCTGTGGATTTATGTGTGTGTGTGATTGTGAGTCTGTGTGTCTGTGTGTATTTCTGTGTGTTTGTATGCATGCGTATGTGTATTTGTGTGTGTGTGTGTGTGAATGTGGGTGTGTATCTCCGTGTGTGTGAGTGTGTGTACGTATGTGTGTTTGATTGTGTGTGTGTCTATATGTGTGTGAGTGTGTGTGTGTCTACATTTGTGTATGTGTGTGTGTGTTCGAGTATGTGTGTGTGATTGTTTACGTGTGCATGTCTTTGTGCGTGTATGTGTGTGTGTATGTGTGAGTGTGTGTATATGTGTGCATGTCTTTGTGCATGTATGTGTGTGTGTGTGAGTGTGAGTGTATATGTGTGTATGTCTTTGTGCGTGTATGTGTGTGTGTGTGAGTGCGTGTATGTGTGTATGTGTGTGAGTGTGTGTATATGTGTGTATGTCTTTGTGAATGCATGTGTGTGTATGTGAGTGTGTGTGAGTGTATGTGCGTGTGTGCGCGAGTGTGAGCGTGTGTGCGTGTGTGTGCATGTCTGTGTGTATGTGTGTGTGTGTATATATGCCTGTGTGCGTGTGTGCATGTGTGCGTGTGTGCTTATGTGTGAGTATGCGTGCGTATGTGTGAGTGTGTGTGGGAGTGGGTGTGGCCCCCTGGACCCCTCTTTCTAGACAACAGCATGGATTATTTTCAACCTTGTTTTTCCCCTTCCTAATCCGCTATCACACTGTGATAACACAGACCTCAGCTTCAAACATCGTAAAATCTCATTAAAATGCAGACATCTTTGAAAGTGAAACAAAAACTCAGCTTCTCCTTTTCCAAACAGACAAATGCAGAAATACAAATCAATGGCTCTTCAGCAAATTGATATCGGGAGTGACAAGGTATTGGAGGTGTTGGCAGGCTTAAAAGTGGACAAATCTCCCGGTCCGGATGATTTGTGTCCCAGACTGCTGAGGGAGGCAAGGGAGGAGATCGCAGGGGCTCTGACCCAAATTTTTAATTCCTCTCTGGCCACGGGGGAGGTGCCAGAGGACTGGAGAACAGCTAATGTGGTTCCGCTATTTAAGTAGGGCTGTAGAGATAAGCCAGGAAACTACAGGCCAGTGAGTCGCACGTCAGTGGTAGGGAAACTATTGGAGAAATTTCTGAAGGAGAGAATCTATCTCCACTTGGAGAGGCAAGGTTTGATCAGAGATAGTCAGCATGTCTTTGTCTGAGGGAGGTCATGCCTGACAAAGTTGATTGAATTTTTTGATGAGGTGACCTGGTGTGTAGATGAGGGTAGTGCAGCTGATGTAGTTTATATGGATTTCAGCAAAGCCTTTGACAAGGTCCCACATGGGAGACTTATAAAGAAGGCAAATGCACATGGGATACAGGGTAATTTGATAAGGTGGATTCAAAATTGGCTTAGTTGTAGGAGACAGAGGGTGATGACAGAAGGATGCTTTAGTGACTGGAAGCCAGTGTCCAGTGGCGTACCACAGGGATCTATACTGGGTCCCCTATTATTCGTCATGTCTATAAACGACATAGATGACTATGTGGGGGGTAGGATTAGTAAGTTTGCGGATGACACAAAGATTGGCCGGGTGGTTAACAGTGAGGTTAAGTGTCTTGGGCTACAGGAAGATATAGACGGGATGGTCAAATGGGCAGATAAGTGGTAGATGGAATTTAACCCTGAAAAGTGTGAGGTGATACACTTTGGAAGGAGTAATTTGACAAGGAAGTATTCAATGAATGGCATGACACTAGGAAGTTCTGAGGAACAAAGGGACCTTGGCGTGTGTGTCCATAGATCTCTGAAGGCAGAGAGGCATGTAAGTTGGTTGGTGAAAAAGGCATATGGGACACTTGCCTTTATCAATCGAGGCATAGATTACAAAAGTCGGGAGGTCATGTTGGAGTTGTATAGAACCTTGGTGAGGCCACAGCTGGAGTACTGTGTGCAGTTCTGGTCGCCACATTATAGGAAGGATGTGATTGCACTGAAGGGGGTGCAGAGGAGATTCACCAGGATGTTGCGTGGGATGAAACATTTAAGTTATGAAGAGAGGTTGGATAGACTTGGGTTGTTTTCGTTGGAGCAGAGAAGACTGAGGGGCGACCTGATCGAGGTGTACAAGATTATGAGGGGCATGGACAGGGTGGATAGGGAGCAGCTGTTCCCCTTAGTTGAAGGGTCAGTCACGAGGGGACACAAGTTCAAGGTGAGGGGCAAGAGGTATAAGGGGGGATGTGGGGAAAAACTTTTTTACCCAGAGGGTGGTGAGGGTCTGGAATGCGCTGCCTGGGAGGGTGGTGGAGGCAGGTTGCCTCACATCCTTTAAAAAGTACCTGGATGAGCACTTGGCACCTCATAACATTCAAGGCTATGGGGCCAAGTGCTGGGTAAATGGGATTAGGGAGGTAGGTCAGGTGTTTCTCACGTGTCGGTGCAGACTCGATGGGCCGAAGGGCCTCTTCTGCACTGTGTGATTCTATGAAAATTAAACATGAAAGATTCACCTTATTCCTAACGCACCCAAACACATATAGGATGTATTTAAACTGTCTCTATTTGCTAACAGTGGGTAGAATCAGTGAACAGTTGGCTCTGATGCTCAATGGTTTTCATTGTAATTTACAGGTTTGGACGTCCACCTCAAGATGAAGGGTTTGTGGCTCGGGATTGTAATCTCCCTCTTAACCAGAGGGATTCTCAACTTCCAACCCAACCAAAGCAGAGGCAGCATCACACACAGGGACATCACCAGGAAGGGCGCTCTGCGGGTCACCTACAGAATGTTCCAGCAAATCCCCAACTTCGAGGGCATGACCCTCCCGCCCGGCTCCATTGCGGTGAGACTACGCACCACCACCCGCTCCGACCTCAGTCCGACTGGAGTTACGCGGGCATTTCGCTCCTCATAGCTGAACCCAACTGAGAGGCAGATGAACGAGGAACTGGCTGAGACATCTCAAAGCGAGTTCCCCACTTACCCCCCCACCAACAGCTCCCAGATCCCCACTGAGTCCAGAGGCCTTGCCCATTGTACCCACCTGGTGTCAAAGAAAAATGCGAAGAAGACAAGGCGGAGTTTGACGGGGACAGTGTAGAGGGAGCTTTACTCTGTATCTAACCCCGTGCTGTACCTGTCCTGGGAGTGTTTGATGGGGACAGTGTAGATGGAGCTTTACTCTGTATCTAACCCCGTGCTGTACCTGTCCTGGGAGTGTTTGATGGGGACGGTGTAGAGGGAGCTTTACTCTGTATCGAACCCCGTGCTGTACCTGTCCTGGGAGTGTTTGATGGGGACAGTGTAGAGGGAGCTTTACTCTGTATCTAACCCCGTGCTGTACCAGTCCTGGGAGTGTTTGATGGGGACAGTGTAGAGGGAGCTTTACTCTGTATCTAACCCCGTGCTGTACCTGTCCTGGGAGTGTTTGATGGGGACAGTGTAGAGGGAGCTTTACTCTGTATCTAACCCCGTGCTGTACCTGTCCTGGGAGTGTTTGATGGGGACAGTGTAGAGGGAGCTTTACTCTGTATCTAACCCCATGCTGTACCTGTCCTGGGAGTGTTTGATGGGGACAGTGTAGAGGGAGCTTTACTCTGTATCTAACCCCGTGCTGTACCTGTCCTGGGAGTGTTTGATGGGGACAGTGTAGAGGGAGCTTTACTCTGTATCTAACCCCGTGCTGTACCTGTCCTGGGAGTGTTTGATGGGGACAGTGTAGAGGGAGCTTTACTATGTATCTAACCCCGTGCTGTACCTGTCCTGGGAGTGTTTGATGGGGACAGTGTAGAGGGAGCTTTACTCTGTATCTAACCCCGTGCTGTACCTGTCCTGGGAGTGTTTGATGGGGACGGTGCAGAGGGAGCTTTACTCTGTATCTAACCCCGTGCTGTACCTGTCCTGGGAGTGTTTGTTGGGGACTGTGTAGAGGGAGCTTTACTCTGTATCTAACCCCGTGCTGTACCTGTCCTGGGAGTGTTTGATGGGGATGGTGTAGAGGGAGATTTACTCTGTATCTAACCCCGTGCTGTACCTGTCCTGGGAGTGTTTGATGGGGACAGTGTAGAGGGAGCTTTACTATGTATCTAACCCCGTGCTGTACCTGTCCTGGGAGTGTTTGATGGGGACAGTGTAGAGGGAGCTTTACTCTGTATCTAACCCCGTGCTGTACCTGTCCTGGGAGTGTTTGATGGGGACAGTGTAGAGGGAGCTTTACTCTGGATCTAACCCCGTGCTGTATCTGTCCTGGGAGTGTTTGATGGGGACGGTGTATAGGGAGCTTTACTCTGTATCTAACCCCGTGCTGTACCTGTCCTGTTTCCCCTGACATGAATCTCAGTGCCTTTGCCCTCCCAGGATGACGAGCTGACGGCCGAGATCCTCTTCCAATCGTACTATGGAGGGACCGTCTCCGCCTCCAGGTTCAACCAGGCCCTCAACTGCATGGCCAACTCCAACGCCTTCGTCGACTTTGCTTACTTCTTCTCCACCCAGCGGCACTTTGACTCTGAGGCGCTGGCGGAGAGCAAGGCCAAGATCCTGGAGCTGCTGGCCAGCGTCGTCCAGAACATCCAGCGGGAGAACTTCCCATCGGCCCGGCGGAACATGGGCCGTCTCCTGCACACGTTGCAGGTAAGGCCGGAGCTTCTCCGGGGAAAGGAGCACCCCCCCTCCCTCCCTCCTCACCCGTGTCGGATTACCGGAACCGGTAGCGGGGAATCATGTGGAGGGATGGAGCGCACACTGGGCTGGTGTCTCCAGGAATGTACAAGGTTAAGGTGGGTGGGTGCGTGTGGGGGGGGATTGGATTGAAGTTTTCACGCTATTTTGCGGGGGCGGGGGTGGGGGGGGTGGCGGGAATCGATGGGGGGGTGGTCGATAGAGAGAAACTCTTTCCGCTGGCTGTGGAGGATTCTGGGACTCAGGGGGCAGAGCCTAAGAACGAGAGGCCGGCCCTCTCAACGGGCGCCTTTTCTGTTAATTCTCTCATGGGGACCAAGGCCAGCGTTTACTGCCCGTCCCCCAATTGCCCTTGAACTGGGCGTCGTGATTGGCCACTTCAGAGGGGCAGCTAAGGGTCAAGCGCGTCGCTGTGTGGGGTCTGGAGTCACGTGTGGGCCAGACTGGGTAAGGAGGGGCAGATTTCCCTCCCTAAAGGGTCATCGGTGACCCAGACGGGGTTTTTACACCAATCGATGATAGTTCCACGGTCCCCATCACTGAGACTCGCTGTCGATTCCTGGGTTTTATTAGTTGAATTTCAATTCCACCAGCGGCCGGGGTGAGATTTGACATTTCCACCTTCAGGTGTGGGTCCCAGAACTGTTGACAGTGACTCCAGGTGTGGTCTAACCAGGGCGTTGTACAGGTGAAGCACGAATTCTACCCCACCTTGTATGCTCGTTCCCTCCAATTGGAAGGACAGTGTCCCATTCGACACTTGGGTTCATCCGTCTGGCTGTTTGTTAATGATGTTTGTACCGCAAATAATTAGGAGAGTGAATCGAATGTTACTGTGAGGGGGAATCGATTACAAAAGTAGGGAGGTTACGCTTGAGTTGCGCAGGGCACTGGTGAGACCACATCTGGAGTATTGTGTACAGTATCAGTCTCCTTATTTAAGGAAGGATGTAAATGCGTTGGAAGCCGTTCAGAGAAGGTTTACCAGACCAATACCTGAAATGGGCGGGTTTGTCTGATGAGGAAAGGTTGGGCAGGTTAGGCTTGTATCTGGAGTTTAGAAGAGTAAGAGGCGACTTGGTTGAAACATGTAAGATTCTGAGGGGTCTTGACAGGGGTGGGTGTGGAGAGGACGTTTCCCCTTGTGGGAGAATCCAGAACCAGGGGGTCACTGTTTAAGAATAAGGGGTCGCCCATTGAAAACGGAGATGAGGAGAAATATTTTCCTCTCAGAGGGGTCGTGAGTCTTGGGAACTCTCTTCCTGAAAAGGCGGTGGGAGCAGAGTCTTTGAATATTTTTAAGGCCGAGGTGGATAGATTCTTGATTAACAAGGGGCGGAGAGGTGGGGGGGGAGGTGAAAGGTTAATGGGGGTGGGCGGGAATGTGGGGTTGAGCCACGATCTTATGGAACGGCGGAACAGGCTGGAGGGGCCGAGTGGCCTCCTCCTGTTCCCTATTCCTATGTCCGTATTTTACCTCGACCCCTCCCTTTGGACTGCCACCATTTCACACTTTTCATCCTTTAGGACGCTCCCTGTTTAATCTTGTCTCAGTGAACGGTGGACGGCCTGGACCATCTGCCTGGGAGGATACGGTAAGACTCTGGGCGACGCTCCTTACCTCCCTCAGGGACCCGGTAAGGAGTTAAGCTATGGGTCTCGCTCGCCATTACAGGAAGGGATGTACATGCTCCTTACCACGATGCTTCACTGTTGTTGTGACAGGGACAAATTTCGGCCATTTTTCTAACCCCCATCTTTGTTTCCCAGGATTTTTACAGCCACAGTAACTGGATCGAGTTGGGCTTCACAAAACCAAACACCAACATCATCATTCCAGACAGAGATATCGGACCGATCGCAGGTAGGAGCCTGGACTGACTCACTGGGGTAACATCACACGGGCACAGAGGGAGGCCCATTCAGCCCCCTCGAGCCTGTTACACAGGAACAGGAGGAGGCCCATTCAGCCCCCTCGGGCCTGTTACACAGGAACAGGAGGAGGCCCATTCAGCCCCCTCGAGCCTGTTACACAGGAACAGGAGGAGGCCCATTCAGCCCCCTCGAGCCTGTTACACAGGAACAGGAGGAAGCCCATTCAGCCCCCTCGAGTCTGTTACACAGGAACAGGAGGAGGCCCATTCAGCCCCATCGAGTCTGTTACACAGGAACAGGAGGAGGCCCATTCAGCCCCCTCAAGCCTGTTACACAGGGACAGGAGGAGGCCCATTCAACCCAGTGACTCCAGCTGGGGCCTGAGCGGAGATTTATAAAAGCGAAGGGGATATTTGGAATGTGGGTGTCTGATTCTGAACAGCTATCTGCACTTTGAGGTCAGGATTTAACCCTTGTGTGTGTCTCACAGCAAAGGACGAGAGGACGTGTAGTGACTGTGTCACCGATGTTTGTCACAATAACATCCTCGAAAGCATCCAGTCCAGGAAAGTCCTCACCACCAGTTATTTTAACCTCCTGCCCTTTGGAAAGCCCAGTGGTGAGTATGTGAAGGGAGGGGGGAGGGCTTGAGGAGGATGTTGGGTAAATGTCGCCTTAAAATTCGTAAATGTACAGAACTTCCATCCACCGTTCATTGAGGTTCCTGCAAGCGAGCTCAAGGGAGGGCCTTACCCCGATAATGTTTCAGTAAGGTCGCCTCCCATTCTCCCGAACTCCAATGGATGCAGGGCCCAGCCTGTCCAACCTTTCCTCCTAAGACTAACCCCTTCATCCCCAGGATCCAGCCCAGTCAACCTTCTCTGAACTGCTTCGAACACATTCCTATCCTTCCTTCAATAAGGAGACCAAAACTGTACACAGCTCTCCAGATGTGGTCTCACCAATGCCCTGTACAGTTGTAGCCAGACATCCCGACTTTTATGCTCCATTCCCCCCCCTCGCGAATAAACGACAGCATTCCATTTGCCTTCCTGATCACTTGCTGCATCTGGATACTAACTTTTTTGTGATTCATGTACCAGGACACCCAGATCCCTCTGTACCTCAGAGTCCTGCCGTCTCTGTCCATTTAGATCATTTGCTCCTTTTCTATTCTTCCTGCCCAAGTGGACAAGTTCGCATTTTCCCACCTTATACTCCGTCTGCCAAGATTTTGCCTGCTCACTTAACCTCTATATGTCCCTTTGCAGACTCCTCATGCCCTCTTCACAACTTACTTTCCTGCCTATCCTTTGTGTCATCAGCAAATTCAGCAACTCTACATTCAGTCCCTTCATCTAAGTCATTGGTACAAATTGTAAATTGTTGAGGCCCCAGCACTGATCTCTGTGGCACTCCACTCACCCCATCCTGCCAACCTGAAAATGACCCATTTATACCTACTCTCTGTTCCCTGTTAGCTGACCAATCCTCTATCCATGCTAATATGTCACTCCCTACACCATGAGCTCTTACTTTGCGTAGTAACATTTGATGTGGCGCCTTGTCAAATGCCTTGGGAAATCTAAGTACAGCACATCCACAGGTTCCCCTTGACCCACGTTGCTGGTTACTTCCTTAAAGAACGTCAATAAATTAGCCAAACATGATTTCCCTTTCACTAAACCATGGAGACTCTGCCTGATTACATTGAGATTTTCTAAGTGCCGCGCTCTAACCTCCTTAATAACAGATTCCAACATTTTCCCTATGACCAGGTGTTAATCTAACTGGTCTGTAGTTTCCTGCTTTCTGTCTCCTTCCTTTCTTGAGTAGAGGAGTCACATTCGCCATCTTCCAATCTGATGGGACCTCTCCAGAATCGAGGGAATTTTGGAAAATTAAAACCGATGCATCCACGATCTCAGCAGCCACTCCTTTTCAGCCCCGAGGGTGAAGTCTATCAGGACCCGGGGACTTGTCAGCTTTTAGTTCCAATAATTTTCTCAGTCCCCTTTTCCCTGGGGATTGGAATTGTTTTAAGTTCCTCCCTCCCACCTCCTGATTCACAATTATTTCTGGGATGTTATTTGTATCCTCCACAGTGAAGATGCAAAATATCTGTTCAGTTCATCCACCATTTCCTTATTATCCATTATTAATTCCCCAGTTTCACTCTCTGGAGGACCAACGCTCACTTTACTCCCTCTTTTCCTTTTTAAATACCTGTAGAAACTCTGTCTATCACCTTTTATATCTCTAGCTAACTTTCTCTCGAACTCTAATTTCTCTCTCATTATTTACTTAGTCATTCTTTTCTGTTCATAATATTCTGTCTAATCTTCTTGACCTGCCACTCATCTTTGCGAATTCTCTGCTTTATTTTTCAGTTTGATAGTATCTTTAACTACTTTAGTTAGCTCCAGCTGGTGTGTCCTTCCCCTAGAGTCTTTCTTTCTCACTGGAATGTACCTTTTCCGAGAATTCTGAAATATCTCCTTAAATTTCTGCCGCTGCATCTCTCCTGACCCATCCCTTCACCTAATTTCCCAGTTCACTTTAACAAACCCCAGTCTTCACTGCCCTCATAATTACCCTTATTGAGTTTAAGTACTAGCCTTAGAACCACTTCTCTCTCCCTCAAGCCCAATGTGAAATTCAGTCATGTTCTGTGATCGCTGCTACCCTAGGGTTATTTTACGATGAGGTGGTTAATTAATCCTGTCTCATTGCACCTCACCAGATCTGGAATAACCTGCCCTCTGGTGGGCTATAATCCATGCTGCTCTAAGAAACTGTCCCGCAAACACTCTATGAACTCATCATCCAGGCTACCTTTGCCAATCTTATTTGTCCAATCTCTATGTAGATTAAAATCACCCATGATTATACCTTACTCACAAGCCCCCATTATTTCTCCCTGTATACCCCATCCCACAGTGCTGTTACTCTTAGGGGGTCCTACAAACCACTCCCACAAGTGACTGCTTACCTTTACTATTTCTAATCTCTACCCAAACTGACTCTACATCTTGACCATTAGAACTTAAGTCATCTTTCTCTCTAATGTACTGTCATCCATAATTAACAGAGCTACCCCTACACTTTTTCTTGGCTTCCTGCCCTTCCTCGATGACATGTACCCCTGAATATTCAGGTCCCAGCCTTTGTCATCCTGCAGCCATGTCTCTGCAATGACTATCAGATCAAACATACTTATTTCTATCTGCGCACTCTTACAGGCATTCAGATACAGTCTTTAGTTCTGTCCTTTCACTGTTTTTGCAACCTCTCGCCTTGTCTACCGGCTCATTCTGAGGCTTGTGCACTCTGTCCCTTCCTGTCACACTCGGAGTGTCATTTTCCCCTCTTCCTACCTTGTTCTCTTGCCTTGTGCTCCCTCTTTATAATTTATCACGTCGACCCTCACTTGATCCTTCAGTAGCACCCCCCGCCCAAGTATTTTGAGCAAAGCACTCTCTACCGCCCTGGTTGTATGACTCACCAGGACATTTGCCCTAACAAGGCTCAGGTGAAGACTGCCCCAAAGATACAGCTCCCTCTTCCCCCAGTACTAGTGCCAGTGAACCATGAATCCAACCTCCATTTCCCCTTCACCAATCTCTGAGCCATGCATTTACCTCCCCAACCTTCTTCACCCAAAGCCAATTTCCTCATGCTTAGGTTTTGGGTTCAGTTTCTTCCTTTAGCCCCCTGGCTGCTCAGACTTCCTCAGCAGAACCTATTTCCTAGTTCTACCGATGTCCTTGGTCCAGTATAATGGGTTAATAGTTATGGTAATGAGTTAGCGATGTGTATCATGACATTGACCTCAGCAGTTATATGCTAGGGACTCTCTAGAGCAGACGGAATAGTCTGCACACAAGAGAGATGTGCCTACCTAGTAGTTCTTCATGTATCTCCTGTATATAGTGTCAAAAATACAGTGCAGAAATCCCTCAGTACTGACGCTCCGACAGTGCCACACTCCCTCAGTACTGACCCTCCGACAGTGCAGCACTCCCTCAGTACTGACCCTCCGACAGTGCAGCGCTCCCTCAGTACTGACCCTCCAACAGTGTGGCACTCCCTCAGCACTGACCCTCCGACAGTGCGGCACTCCCTCAGCACTGACCCTCCGACAGTGCAGCACTCCCTCAGTACTGACCCTCCGACAGTGCGGCACTCCCTCAGCACTGACCCTCCGACAGTGCAGCACTCCCTCAGTACTGACCCATCGACAGTGCGGCACTCCCTCAGTACTGACCCTCCGACAGTGCAGCACTCCCTCAGTACTGACCCTCCGACAGTGCAGCGTTCCCTCAGTACTGACCCTCCAACAGTGTGGCACTCCCTCAGCACTGACCCTCCGACAGTGCAGCACTCCCTCAGCACTGACCCTCCAACAGTGCAGCACTCCCTCAGTACTGACCCTCCGACAGTGCAGCGCTCCCTCAGTACTGACCCTCCAACAGTGTGGCACTCCCTCAGCACTGACCCTCCGACAGTGCGGCACTCCCTCAGTACTGACCCTCTGACAGTGCGGCACTCCCTCAGCACTGACCCTCCGACAGTGCGGCACTCCCTCAGCACTGACCCATCGACAGTGCGGCACTCCCTCAGTACTGACCCTCCGATAATGCATCGCTCCCTCAGTACTGACCCTCCGACAGTGCAGCACTCCCTCAGTTCTCATTGCCTCCCCATAGCTTTGCTTCGAACACAGCTGTCTGTGTTCCTGCGGCTAGGATGGTCCGTGGAACATCTTTCCACGTGATGGATGCGATGTAAGGGCGTGTCTCTGATGGTAGTTTCACATGCGTTCATTTCCAGGTAAATGCAGTCACGGGGGAAGTTTCGATGCGACTAGGTTCTGCGATGCCAAAGGAGGAATTAACAAGGACAAAATAGATTCTCCGCATGGATATCTCCACAAAGAAGCAGCACACGTGGCCACGGAGGCAACCGAGGAGGCTTTCGAACAAATCCGAGATGCTGTCGGAGACAAACTCTTCCTCAGGTGAGGTTCCAGAGACAGAACAACCAGAGGGAGCTTCACTCTGTATCTAACCCCGTGCTGTACCTGTCCTGGGAGTGCTTGATGGGGACGGTGTAGAGGGAGCTTTACTCTGTATCTAACCCCGTGCTGTACCTGTCCTGGGAGTGTTTGATGGGGACAGTGTAGAGGGAGCTTTACTCTGTATCTAACCCCATGCTGTACCTGTCCTGGGAGTGTTTGATGGGGACAGTGTAAAGGGAGCTTTATTCTGTATCTAACCCCGTGCTGTACCTGTTCTGGGAGTGTTTGATGGGGACAGTGTAGAGGGAGCTTTACTCTGTATCTAACCCCATGCTGTTCCTGTCCTGGGAGTGTTTGATGGGGACAGCGCAGAGGGAGCTTTACTCTGTATCTAACCCCGTGCTGTACCTGTCCTGGGAGTGTTTGATGGGGACGGTGTAGAGGGAGTTTTTCTCTGTATCTAACCCCGTGCTGTACCTGTCCTGGGAGTGTTTGATGGGGACAGTGTAGAGGGAGCTTTACTCTGCATCTAACCCCGTGCTGTACCTGTCCTGGGAGTGTTTGATTTTCATTTCCTTATCTCAGGACCTCCCAAAGTTCACAGCCAGTGAAGTATGTTGTCTGTTTCACTGTTATAATGTAGGAGCCAATTTGTGTGCAGCACGGTCTCACAAACTGCAGTATGATCATGATGAAGATCATCTGTTATTGCTGATGTTTGTTGAGTGACTAATACCCTCCCCCTGCGGGCAGGGTGTGTACCAACTATAAGATGCATTGCAGGAACTCACCAAGGCTCCTTCGACAGCACCTTCCAAAACCATGACCTCTACCATCTAGAAGGACAAGGGCAGCAGGCACATGGGGAACACCACCACCTGGAAGTTCCCCTCCGAGCCATTCACCATCCCGACTTGGAAATATATCGGCCGTTCCTTCTCTGTCACTGGGTCAAACCCCAGGAACTCCCTCCCTAACAGCGCTGTGGGTGTACCTACACCACATGGACTGCAGCGGCTCAAGAAGGCAGCTCACCCACCACCACCTTCTCAAGGGGCAACTAGGGAAGGGCAATAAATGCTTGGGTAGCCAGCGATGCCCACATCCCACGAATGAATAAACAAATCTCCCATTGTAGATAGAGAGTAAAGCTCCCTGCACTCTAGGACTAATACCCGGCTTGATGGGGGCCCTTGGCCTCATCTTAAAATGCTGCCTGGTGATTCTGCTTGAGTGTGCTATAGCGGAGTAATGTGAGACACCAGGGTTAATACCTTGGAGACTGCGGGAGCGCTATGTTGTGAGAGGGTGGAGATGTGCCTGGAGACGATGACCCACATGATCGCTGACCCCTGGTAATGTGAATCCCGCAGGTTTTTGAATATTGACAGCCCTTCCACCCTCACCTTTGTGATCGACACCACCGGGAGTATAAGTGATGACATCAGCGCCATCATGGCAAGGACCGTTTCCATCATCGATAGCACTCTTGGAACCGCGCAGCAACCTTCCTTCTACATCTTGGTCCCTTTCAATGACCCAGGTCAGAGTCCATCACGGGAGTAATGGAGAGTGACGTGGCCCCATATGGAGTAACGTAGGTTAAAAGAGAGTAACACCAAGTTACACTGTGAAGCACGGAGTTAAACAGGGTAACAGAATAAATCAGCATAGTGCAGAGTTATACAAAGATACACAGATTAAACAGGGTGTCGCAGAGTAACAGAGAGCAATGCACAGTAACGCAGAGTAACACCGAGTACCACAGACTGAAACGGTGCAACGCTGAGTAATAGATCAACACACAGACATGCAGAGTAACACCAAGTAACACAGACTGAAACAGTGTAATGTAGAGTAATAGAGCAACGCACAGTAACGCAGAGTAACACTGAGTAACACAGATTAATCAGGTAACACTGAGTAACAGGAGCAACAACCAGTCACGCAGAGTAAGACCAAGTAACACAGACTGATAGAGCAACGCACAGTGCTGCAGAGTAACACCGAAAACACAGATTGAAACAGGATAATGCAGAGTAACAGACAGTAACGCTCAGTAACACAGAGTGACACTGAGTAATGCAGGCTGAAACAGTGTAATACAGAGTAACACAGCCAAGCGCAGTTTAAAACAGAGTAAGGCAGCTAACAGAGCAGCAGCCTTACTCAGCTAACACAGAGAGTTACTCTGTAACTGAGAGTAACGCACAGTAATACAGAGTGACAAAGAGCAACACAGGGCAACAGAGAGCAACAATGAGTAACTCAGTATGAAGCAGGGTAAAACAGTGGGACAAGGAGTAAAAGAGATTGTTGTAGAGTGAAACATTACCATCCCTAACTCTGTAACCTCCTCTAGCCCCTACAACCCTCCTTATCTTTGCAACCTCCTCCAGCACCTACGACCCTCCATATCTCTGTAACCTCCTCCAGCCACTACGACCCTCCCTATCTCTGTAACCTCGTCCAGCCCCCTACTACCCTCCCTATCTCTGCAACCTCCTCCAGCCCCTACAACCCTCCCTATCTCTGCAACCTCCTCCAGCCCCTACAACCCTCCGAGATCTCTGCGCTCCTCCAATTCCGGCCTCTTGACCATCCCCTGATTCCCCATCGCTCCACCATTGGCGGCCGTGCCTTCAGCTGCCTGGGGGCCCTGAGCTCTGGAATTCCCTCCCTAAATCTCTGCACCTCTGTCCCTCCCTCTCTCTCTCTCTTTCTCTTTTTCTCTCTCTCTCTCATTCTCTCTCCCTCCCTCTCTTTCTCTCTACTACTTTAAGATATTCCTTTAAATGTGTCTCTTTGATTGCTTCTCCCTAATATCTCTGTAGGTGCTCAAGGATCGAGTTCTGTCTGATTAGCACTCCCGCGAACCACTTTGTGACTTTTTACCTAGTTAAAGGTATTATTTATTTGATGGGATATTTGACTGTGAAACCATCGCAGGCCCGAACGCCTTGATTCAGGCTCAGCATTTCCTGAGTGATTATTGAGTCAGAAAAACTCCATGATAGCTTTCGGTGCTCTCTATGTAAAGACTCAGTCCTGCATCAGAGTTTGGTGGAGGTGAGAGGGTTGGTGTGGGGCTGAGTTTAGGATATTGTTAGTTTGGCCTCAGTGAGGGGGTAGACACAGAATGTCACATATTCTGATTTTATGTTCACAGACTTTGGCCCAGTGAAAAAAACCACAAACCCGGTCCTATTCAAAGAGTACATCTCATCATTGAGGGCTTCAGGAGGGGGGGATACCCCAGAGATGTGCCTCAGTGGATTACAGGTCTGCACTAGCCGCATTACTGTCCTATCTGGAGAGGTCGCTCGAAACCTCTCTCTCTGTACCTGGGGAGATCTCTCTATTCCCCCTCTCTCTCTCACACTCCTGTATCTGGGGAGGTCTCTCTATTCCCCCTCTCTCTCTCACACTCCTGTATCTGGGGAGGTCTCTCTAACCCTCTCTCTCGCACACACTCCTGTATCTGGGGAGGTCTCTCTAACCCCCCCTCTCTCTCTCTCTCTCACACTCCTGTATATGGGGAGGTCTCTCTAACCCCCCCCCTCTCTCTCTCACACTCCTGTATCTGGGGAGGACTCCCTAACCCCCTCTCTCTCACACTCCTTACCTGGGGAGGTCTCTCTAACCCCCCCTCTCTCTCTCACACTCCTTACCTGGGGAGGTCTCTCTAACCCTCTCTCTCTCACACTCCTGTATCTGGGGAGGTCTCTCTAACCCTCTCTCTCTCTCTCACACTCCTGTATCTGGGGAGGTCTCTCTAACCCCCTCACTCTCTCTCACACTCCTGTATCTGGGGAGGTCTCTCTAACCCTCTCTCTTACTCTCACACTCCTGTATCTGGGGAGGTCTCTCTAACCCCCTCTCTCACACTCCTGTATCTGGGGAGGTCTCTCTAACCACCTCTCTCTCTCACACTCCTGTAACTGGGGAGGTCTCTCTAACCCCCTCTCTCTCTCTCACACTCCTGTATCTGGGGAGGTCTCACTAACCCTCTCTCTCTCTCACACTCCTGTATCTGGGGAGGTGTCTCTAACCCCCTCTCTCTCACACTCCTGTATCTGGGGAGGTCTCTCTAACCACCTCTCTCTCTCACACTCCTGTAACTGGGGAGGTCTCTCTAACCCCCTCTCTCTCTCTCACACTCCTGTATCTGGGGAGGTCTCACTAACCCTCTCTCTCTCTCACACTCCTGTAACTGGGGAGGTCTCTCTAACCCCCTCTCTCTCTCTCACACTCCTGTATCTGGGGAGGTCTCACTAACCCTCTCTCTCTCTCACACTCCTGTATCTGGGGAGGTGTCTCTAACCCCCTCTCTCTCTCACACTCCTGTATCTGGGGAGGTGTCTCTAACCCCCTCTCTCTCACACTCCTGTATATGGGGAGGTCTCTCTAACCCCCTCTCTCTCTCACACTCCTGTATCTGGGGAGGTCTCCCTAACCCCCTCACTCTCTCTCACACTCCTGTATCTGGGGAGGTCTCTCTAACCCCCCCTCTCTCTCTCTCACACACCTGTATCTGGGGAGGTCTCTCGAACCCCCCCCCCTCTCTCACACTCCTGTATCTGGGGAGGTCTCTCTAACCCCCTCTCTCTCTCACACTCCTGTATCTGGGGAGGTCTCTCTAACCCCCTCTCTCTCACACTCCTGTATCTGGGGAGGTCTCTCTAACTCTCTCTCTCTCTCACAGTCTTGTATCTGGGGAGGTCTCCCTAACCCCCTCTCTCTCACACTCCTTACCTGGGGAGGTCTCTCTAACCCCCTCTCTCACACTCCTGTACCTGGGAAGGTCTCTCTAACCCTCTCTCTCTCTCACACTCCTGTATCTGGGGAGGTCTCTCTAACCCTCTCTCTCTCTCACACTCCTGTATCTGGGGAGGTCCTTTCTAACCCTCTCTCTCTCTCTCACACTCCTGTATCTGGGGAGGTCTCTCTAACCCCCTCTCTCTCTCTCACACTCCTGTATCTGGGGAGGTCTCTCCAACCCTCCCTCTCTCACACTCCTGTATCTGGGGAGGTCTCTCTAACCCTCTCTCTCTCTCACACTCCTGTATCTGGGGAGGTCTCTCTAACCCCCTCTCTCTCTCACACTCCTGTATCTGGGGAGGTCTCTCTAACCCCCCCTCTCTCTCTCACACTCCTGTATCTGGGGAGGTGTCTCTAACCCTCTCTCTCTCACACTCCTGTATCTGGGGAGGTCTCTCTATCCCTCTCTCTCTCACACTCCTGAATCTGGGGAGGTCACTCTAACCCTCTCTCTCTCACACATTCCTGTATCTGGGGAGGTCTCTCTAACCCTCTCTCTCTCTCACACTCCTGTATCTGGGGAGGTCTCTCTAACCCCCTCTGTTACTCTCACACTCCTGTATCTGGGGAGGTCTCTCTAACCCCCTCTCTTACTCTCACACTCCTGTATCTGGGGAAATCTCTCTAACCCTCTCTCTCTCTCACACTCCTGTATCTGGGGAGGTCTCTCTAACTCTCTCTCTCTCTCACAGTCTTGTATCTGGGGAGGTCTCCCTAACCCCCTCTCTCTCACACTCCTTACCTGGGGAGGTCTCTCTAACCCCCTCTCTCTCTCACACTCCTGTATCTGGGGAGGTCTCTCTAACCCCCTCTCTCTCTCACACTCCTGTATCTGGGGAGGTCTCTCTAACCCCCTCTCTCTCTCTCTCTCACACTCCTGTATCTGGGGAGGTCTCTCTAACACCCTCTCTCTCTGTCACACTCCTGTATCTGGGGAGGTCTCTCTAACACCCTCTCTCTCTGTCACACTCCTGTATCTGGGGAGGTCTCTCTATCCCTCTCTCTCTCACACTCCTGTATCTGCAGAGGTCTCTCTAACCCTCTCTCTCTCTCTCACACTCCTGTATCTGGGGAGGTCTCTCTAACCCCCTCTGTTACTCTCACACTCCTGTATCTGGGGAGGTCTCTCTAACCCCCTCTCTTACTCTCACACTCCTGTATCTGGGGAAATCTCTCTAACCCTCTCTCTCTCTCACACTCCTGTACCTGGGGAGGTCTCTCTATCCCTCTCTCTCTCACACTCCTGTATCTGGGGAGGTCTCTCTAACCCTTTCTCTCTCTCACACTCCTGTATCTGGGGAGGTCTCTCTAACTCCCTCTCTCTCACACTCCTGTATCTGGGGAGGTCTCTCTAACCCCCTCTCTTTCACACTCCTGTATCTGGGGAGGTCTCTCTAACCCCCTCTCTCTCACACTCCTGTATCTGGGGAGGTCTCTCTAACCCCCTCTCTCTCTCACACTCCTGTATCTGGGGAGGTCTCTCTAACCCCCTCTCTCTCACACACTCCTGTATCTGGGGAGGTTTCTCTAACCCTCTCTCTCTCTCATACACACTCCTGTATCTGGGGAGGTCTCTCTAACCCCCTCTCTCTCACACACCTGTATCTGGGGAAGTCTCTCTAACCCTCTCTCTCTCTCACACTCCTGTATCTGGGGAGGTCTCTCTAACCCCCTCGCTCTCACACTCCTGTCCCTGGGAAGGTCTCTCTAACTCCAGCTCTCTCTCTCACACTCCTGTATCTGGGGAGGTCTCTCTAACCCTCTCTCTCTCACACTCCTGTATCTGGGGAGGTCTCTCTAATCCTTTCTCTCTCACACTCCTGTATCTGGGGAGGTCTCTCTAACTCCCTCTCTCTCACACTCCTGTATCTGGGGCGGGGGTCTCTCTAACCCTCTCTATCTCACACTCCTGTACCTGGGGAGGTCTCTCTATTCCCCTTCTCTCTCTCACACTCCTCTATCTGGGGAGGTCTCTCTAACCCCCTCTCTCTCTCACACTCCTGTATCTGGGGAGGTCTCTCTAACCCCCTCTCTCACACTCCTGTATCTGGGGAGGTCTCTTAACCCCCTTTCTCTCTCTCACACTCCTGTATCTGGGGAGGTCTCTCTAACCCCCTCTCTCTCTCACACTCCTGTATCTGGGGAGGTCTCTTAACCCCCTTTCTCTCTCTCACACTCCTGTATCTGGGGAGGTCTCTCTAACCCCCTCTCTCTCCCACACTCCTGTATCTGGGGAGGTCTCTCTATCCCTCTCTCTCACATCCCTGTACATGGGGATGCCACTCTAACGTTGAGTAACACGGAATTGTGTCTCTCGGGACAATAGCCTTGGTAACTGTGAGTAATGAGAACTCTTTCCTCACATGTTTTCCAGCTGGCACTCACTAACTCAGCCCCAAATAGCCAAATCTACGTCTTCACTGATGCACCAGCCAAAGATATTCACCTGAAGAACACAATCCTAGCCCTGATTCAGGAAACCCGATCTCAGGTAAGAATACCGAGCGGCATTAAAGGTTACACCCACCCCTCACACAATTCCAGCAAAGGCTAAATAATCTGAAATCAGTTGCTGTCAGAAATATTGATCATAGTCATCAACTAAACACAAGAGTCAATGGAAATCAAGCCAGGCTATGTGTCTGTGGTACCCGTACCCCAGTGAGAGTCAGTGTGTGTGTGCCCCGTACCCCAGTGAGAGTCAGTGTGTGTGGGACCCATACCCCAGTGAGAGTCAGTGTGTGTGGGACCCATACCCCAGTGAGAGTCAGTGTGTGTGGGACCCGTACCCCAGTGAGAGTCAGTTTGTGTGGGACCCGTACCCCAGTGAGAGTCAGTGTGTGTGGGACCCGTACCCCAGTGAGAGTCAGTGTGTGTGGGACCCGTACCCCAGTGAGAGTCAGTGTGTGTTGGACCCGTACCCCAGTGAGAGTCAGTGTGTGTGGGACCCGTACCCCAGTGAGAGTCAGTGTGTGTGGGACCCGTACCCCAGTGAGAGTCAGTGTGTGTGGGACCCGTACCCCAGTGAGAGTCAGTGTGTGTGGGACCCGTACCCCAGTGAGAGTCAGTGTGTGTGGGACCCGTACCCCAGTGAGAGTCAGTATGTGTGGGACCCGTGCCCCAGTGAGAGTCAGTGTGGGTGGGACCCGTACCCCAGTGAGAGTCAGTGTGTGTGGGAAACGTACCCCAGTGAGAGTCAGTGTGTGTGGGACCCGTACCCCAGTGAGAGTCAGTGTGTGTGGGACCCGTACCCCAGTGAGAGTCAGTGTGTGTGGAACCCGTACCCCAGGGTTAGAGTCAGTGTGTGTGGGACCCGTACCCCAGTGAGTGTCAGTGTGTGTGGGACCCGTACCCCAGTGAGAGTCAGTGTGTGTGGAACCCGTACCCCAGTGAGAGTCAGTGTGTGGGACCCGTACCCCAGTGAGAGTCAATGTGCGTGGGACCCATACCCCAGTGAGAGTCAGTGTGCGTGGGACCCTTACCACAGTGAGAGTCAGTGTGCGTGGGACCCTTACCCCAGTGAGAGTCAGTGTGTGTGGGACCCGTACCCCAGTGAGAGTCAGTGTGTGTGGGACCCGTACCCCAATGAGAGTCAGTGTGTGTGGGTCCCGTACCCCAGTGAGAGTCAGTGTGTGGGACCCGTACCCCACTGAGAGTCAATGTGTGTGGGACCTATACCCCAGTGAGAGTCAGTGTGCGTGGGACCCTTACCCCAGTGAGAGTCAGTGTGTGTGGGACCCGTACCCCAGTGAGAGTCAGTGTGTGTGGGACCTGTATCCCAGTGAGAGTCAGTGTGTGTGGGACCCGTTCCCCAGTGAGAGTCAGTGTGTGTGGGACCCGTACCCCAGTGAGAGTCAGTGTGTGTGGGACCCTTACCCCAGTGAGAGTCAGTGTGTGCGGGACCTGTACCCCAATGAGAGTCAGTGTGTGTGGGATCCGTACCCCAATGAGGGTCAGTTTGTGTGGGACCCGTACCCCAGTGAGAGTCAGTGTGTGTGGGACCCGTACCCCAGTGAGAGTCAGTGTGTGTGGGACCCGTACCCCAATGAGAGTCAGTGTGTGCGGGACCCGTACCCCAATGAGAGTCAGTGTGTGTGGGATCCGTACCCCAATGAGGGTCAGTTTGTGTGGGACCCGTACCCCAGTGAGAGTCAGTGTGTGTGGGACCCGTACCCCAGTGAGAGTCAGTGTGTGTGGGACCCGTACCCCAGTGAGAGTCAGTGTGTGTGGGACCCGCACCCCAGTGAGAGTCAGTGTGTGTGGGACCCGTACCCCAGTGAGAGTCAGTGTGTGTGGAACCCGTACCCCAGTGAGAGTCAGTGTGTGTGGGACCCGTACCCCAGTGAGAGTCTGTGTGTGTGCCACACTTTCCCCAGTGAACGTTCCAACAGCAGAGCAGCCGTGGGTAATTCGTCCCATCGAACCTGATTTGCTAATCGGCTGGATCTTGGTTGACCTTTCTCCTCAACTCCATCTGTCGTATCTGTATACACTATCCCCATAATTTTGCTATCTAGAAATCCACTGACCTCTGAATTAAACATGCCCCATATCCCAGCCTCCACAACCCTCTTGGCTAGACATTCCCAACGACTCTCCACCCTCTGAGTGAAGAAATTCCTCCTCATCCCAGCACTAATTGGCCTACCCTTTACTCTGAGACTGTTTCTCCAGGTCCTAGCACCCCCTCCCCTCCCCTCCCCTCCCCCCCGCCGGCAACCAGTGTGGGACATCTTATCTACATCTATTCTGTCGCTCCCTGTAAGAAGTTTGTAATCGTCAGTGAGATCACTTCTTGTTCCCCTGCAGAATTAAGGCCCAGTTTCCTCAACCTCTCCATCGTAGACAATCCCACCATCCCAGGGCTTAATTTAGTGACCTTTGGCTGCATTTCCTCTGTGGCAAGTATATCCCTCCTTCAATAAGGGGACCAACACTGTACACAGTGCTCCAGGTGAGGTCTCACCAAGGCCCTGTACCATTGCAGCAAGACATCTATCCTCCTGTACTCAAATCCCCCTCATGATGAAGGCCAACGTACCATTTGCCTTCCTAATAGCTCGCTGCATCTGCCTGTTAGCATTCGGTCACTCATGGACAAGGACACCCAGGTCCCCTTTGGAGATCAACCTTTCCCAATCCCACAACATCTGAGACATACTCTGCATTTCCCTCTTTTCCCTCCAAAAGCAGATAACTTCACGTTATATTCCCCCTGCCGTGTTCTTGCCCACTCGCTTAGCCTGTCCAAATCTCCTCGTAATCTCTTTGCTTCCTCTTCACCGCCCGTATTCTCACCCAGTTTTGTGTCGTGAGTATACTCGGAGATATTACGTTTGGGTCCCTACGTCCAAACCGTGGATCTAGATTGTGAAATACTGAGGCTTCAGCTCTGATCCTTGCAGTGCCCCACCAGTCACCGCCTGCCAACCTGAGATTGACCCATTTATTCCTACCCTCTGTTTTCTGCCTGTTCCCCAATCCTCAGCCAAGGTCGGTATATTCCCCTCAATCCCACAGTCTATAGTTTTGCTCCCTGGGTCTCCTGCCCAGCACTTCTTCATAAGCTTTCTCAAAAATCCAAATACACCACATCTACTGCTTCCCCCTTATCAGCCCTGCTCGTCCCATCCTCAGGGAACTTCGAGAGGCTTGTCGACCGTGGTTTCCCTTCCACAAACCCCATGTTCGCCCTGCCCAATCCCCTCGTCGTTTTCTAAGCGTCCCTCGATCGCGTCCTTCGGAACAGGTCAGAGAATTTCCCCCTACGACTGGTGTCGGGAGTGGGGAGGGGGCTGGGGGTCAAGAGGGCCAGCGCGTGCCAGAAAAGGCAGAGGCTTTTGCGCGTTGGACCTCGAAATCTCGCCCTATTAGGCCTGTGTGGCTCTTGTTTTTGCAGGTTTATTTCCTCCTGACCAGCGTGTTCAGCGGGCGGCGGAGAAGGAGGTGGAGCAAGGGGGAGAGAGCGGCTGAGTCTGGCCTCCAACTCTACCAGAGTCTGGCCACGGCCTCCGGGGCCGATGCGGTGGTGATACAAAAGAGCCAGCTCTTCCAGCTGACCGCCATCATCGACGAGTCCACCAGCGCTGCCCTGGTAAGCACCTCGTGGCTAAAAGGCAGTGGTGAGGTTTACGGTGGGTAGCGTGTGTCCCAGTAAACAGACTGAGAGTCCAGTTAGGGACCAGTAACTTCTTGTTTAGACCACTAGACAAAGCTACAGGCATCACTCACCCACCAGGAGAACAATGCCGCAAGACAGCCACGGTCTTAAATAAAACGAAATAAACTTCAAAAGACAAAGTTAGAAAAGTAGAATCATCGACAAGAACTATTTTATGCTCTAAACTTCAGAATTAACATGAGGTAAGTGTGAACTAACAGGCAAAATGTTGTCAAATGCACCACACTGCAAATTAAATGGCAGAGGCGGCTGAGACAAGGACCATGGGTACCTCAGCAACCCACCCAGACGTCAGTGGCCACTGTTAGTCATGAAATCTCGTCACTACGCTGTCTCTTACATGAGGGATTTGAAATCTTAATTTTTGAAGATCAAACCTCTGACGTCCTCAAAAGCTTCTACGACATTAACTCCCACAATGACGATTCACCTCATGATGGTTCAATCTCTTCCCCAGAGACAGCGTCCAAGGGGACTCACAAAGCTGCAGTACTGCTCTAATCTTCCCACAAAAATAACATTACCTCTAAATTATTAACATTAAGCATCAACAAGAAATTTTCCCCAGAGGATAATGCTTGCAATACCCAGAGAAGAGTGTCCTGTAGGGGAGATAAAATAATAAGGACCCGTCCCCCAGTGAGAGTCAGTGTGTGTGGGACCCGTAAACCAGTGAGAGTCAGTGTGTGTGGGACCCGTACCCCAGTGAGAGTCAGTGTGTGTGGGACCCGTACCCGGTGAGAGTCAGTGTGTGTGGGACCCGTACCCCGGTGACAGTCAGTCTGTGTGGGACCCGTACCCCAGTGATAGTCAGTGTGTATGGGACCCATACCCCACTGAGAGTCAGTGTGTGTGGGACCCATACCCCAGTGAGAGTCAGTGTGTGTGGGACCCGTACCCCGGTGAGAGTCAGTGTGTCTGGGACCCGTACCCCAGTGAGAGTCAGTGTGTGTGGGACCCGTACCACAGTGGGAGTCAGTGTGTGTGGGACAACATACCCCAGGGAGAGTCAGTGTATGTCGGACCCATACCCCAGTGAGAATCAGTGTGTGTGGGACCCGTACCCCAGTGAGAGTCAGTGTGTGTGGGACCCGTACCCCAGTGAGAGTCAGTGTGTGTGGGACCCGTACCACAGTGGGAGTCAGTGTGTGTGGGACCCGTACCCCAGTGAGAGTCAGTGTGTGTGGGACCCATACCCCAGTGAAAGTCAGTGTATGTGGGACATGTACCCCAGTGATAGTCAGTATGTGTGGGACCCGTACCCCAGTGAGAGTCAGTGTGTGTGGGACCCGTACCCCAGTGAGAGTCAGTGTGTGTGGGACCCCTACCCCAGTGAGAATCAGTGTGTGTGTGACTGGTACCCCAGTGAGAGTCAGTCTGTGTGGGACCTGCACCACAGTGGAAGTCAGTGTGTGTGGGACCCGTACCCCAGTGAAAGTCAGTTTGTGTGGGACCCGTAACCCAGTGAGGGTCATTGTATGTGGGACCCGTACCCCAGTGAGAGTCAGTGTGTGTGGGACCCGTACCCCAGTGAGAGTCAGTGTGTGTGTGGGACCCGTACCCCAGTGAGAGTCAGTGTGTGTGGGACCCGTACCCCAGTGAGAGTCAGTTTGTGTGTGGGGCCCGTACCCCAGTGAGAGTCAGTGTGTGTGGGACCCGTACCCCAGTGAGAGTCAGTGTGTGTGGGACCCGTACCCCAGTGAGAGTCAGTGTGTGTGGGACCCGTACCCCAGTGAGGGTCAGTGTGTGTGGGACCCGTACCCCAGTGAGAGTCAGTTTGTGTGTGGGGCCCGTACCCCAGTGAGAGTCAGTGTGTGTGGGACCCGTACCCCAGTGAGAGTCAGTGTGTGTGGGACCCGTACCCCAGTGAGAGTCAGTGTGTGTGGGACCCGTACCCCAGTGAGAGTCAGTGTGTGCCTGACCCCCACACCCTGGGAAGTGTCAATGCCTGTGGGGGACCAGTAAACCTGAGTGAGTAAGTGGCGTCAGAGGTAGCAAACACTATCGGAGGGGAAATGTCAAGCCCAGTAACCACTTGTTCCCTTCCGCAGGTCATCCTGCTGCAGATGTCCAGCAGCCTCCCGCGTGTGGAAAATCCCATCAGCCTGTACATCGACGTTTCTATCCAAAACGTCACCATCTACATACGCGGCAGCACAAGTGACATCATACTGACAAACCCCAGTGGTAAGAGATCCTTCAACTGTTAAAGCCTTAAACGATACTGCGGCCGTGACACCATCACACACTGACTTTGGATTACTAGTCCAGCGACATTACCGCTATGCCACTAGTGATGTCTACAAGATTAGTATAATTTGGGACGACCTATTTAAGTTTAGTGAATAAACGTTTTCATATTCTGAATTCTCCCTGACTGTAAACCTGCGTTGTTTCCTTATTACGAATCAAAGAAAGTTTGGCACTGTGTCACTCAGGAGAATGTGCGAGCGATTTGTGTTTGGGGACGATGGCATCAGTCTCTGAGTTTGCCACGAGTAGACACCGGGTTGCCTCAAGTCACAGAAAGGTGTTGATGCTCCCGCCTTGTAAACACGCCGTGCTGTAAACTGTCCATTTACTTCTAAGCGGAAGAAGATTTGGTCTGCGAAGGAGCCCATTAACATTTCCACCTCTCTCCAAGGTTGTCGTGTTTCACGTTGCCATGGGGAAGGCGGCGGAGGTTGACTTTTTTTTTGAGATCAGGTTACAGGCTTCCCTATAAATCAATGGCGATCTCAGGCGGGCAGCACTTGAGTGTGGCTGGCAGAAGGAAGGCGCTGCTTGGTTTGCACTCACACAGGTGGATGCGGAATGGGGGACGGGTCTGTCATCGATGGGGCGCAATCGGCAGCCTTCTACCATTCTGGGAGATTTGTACTGGCCGGGGGAAGAAGAAGAATCACAGGAACAGGCTGGTAACGATTTGAGAAACTTCCTGATAAATGAGGGAGTTGCTACTCAGCAAAACGGGGATAGGGGAATAATTTTTGGAAGCTGGGAGTAATTATGGACTGTTTGCTATGAGGACTACAATCATGTGGGGAATACGATGGGTAGTGAGTGAACAAGGGGAATGTTCCTTTCTGGACTGCGAAGTACGAGTTGCCTACAAAAAGGAAATAGTGTTTTGTCCATCGTGCATTGAGTCATTTGTTACAGTATAAGTTGCCTACAAAAAGGAAATAGTGTTTTGTCCTTCATGCATTGAGTCATTTGTTACAGTATAAGTTGCCTACAAAAAGGAAATAGTGTTTTGTCCATCGTGCATTGAGTCATTTGTTACAGTATAAGTTGCCTACAAAAAGGAAATAGTGTTTTGTCCTTCATGCATTGAGTCATTTGTTACAGTAAAAGCCTGATGCCTATTTCTTTCAGCAATCAGCTGGGAGTTTGAATTCCTTCTTAAAAGTTCTTGGTTTCGAAGGAGATGGTAACAATTTTCAAAGCGTTGATGATATTTTTTTTCCCCAGGAGTAAATCAGACGATTGCGCGTGGATCTGGGAATGGTTTGGCAACAACAAAAACATTTGGGAATCTGAAGGTGATCCGACTCCACTCCCCAATCGAAACTGGAGTCTGGCAACTTCGACTCAGGTCCAACACGGAGTATTCCGTGAGAATTACCGGTTAGTCAATGGGGAAATATACACCCCGAACCCCAACACCCCGATATATAAACCCCCCGAACCTCAACACCCCGATATATAAACCCCCGAACCCCAACACCCCGATATATAAACCCCCGAACCCCAACACCCCGATATATAAACCCCCCGAACCCCAACACCCCGATATATAAACCCCCCGAACCCCAACACCCCGATATATAAACCCCCGAACCCCAACACCCCGATATATAAACCCCCGAACCCCAACACCCCGATAGATAAACCCCCCGAACCCCAACACCCCGATAGATAAAACTCCCGAACCCCAACACCCCGATATATAAACCCCGAACCCCAACACCCCGATATATAAACCCCGAACCCCAACACCCCGATATATAAACCCCCCGAACCCCAAAACCCTTATATATAAACCCCGAACCCCAACACCCCGATAGATAAAACTCCCGAACCCCAACACCCCGATAGATAAACCCCCCGAACCTCAACACCCCGATATATAAACCCCGAACCCCAACACCCCGATATATAAACCTCCCGAACCCCAACACCCCGATAGATAAACCCCCCGAACCCCAACACCCCGATATATAAACCCCCGAACCCCAACACCCCGATATATAAACCCCCGAACCCCAACACCCCGATATATAAACCCCCGAACCCCAACACCCCGATATATAAACCTCCCGAACCCCAACATCCCGATATATAAACCCCGAACCCTAACACCCCGATATATAAACCCCGAACCCCAACACCCCGATATATAAACACCCCCGAACCACAACACCCCGATATATAAACCCCGAACCCCAACACCCCGATATATAAACCCCCCGAACCCCAACACCCCGATATATAAACCCCGAACCCCAACACCCTGATATATAAACCACCCAAACCCCAACACCCCGATATATAAACCCCCGAACCCCAACACCTCGATATATAAACCACATAAACCCCAACACCCCGATATATAAACCCCCGAACCCCAACACCCCGATATATACACCCCAAACCCCAACACCCCGATATATAAACCCCGAACTCCAACACCCCGATATATAAACCCCCAAACCCCAACACCCCGTTATATACACACACCAAACCCCAACACCTGATATATAAACCCCCCGAACCCCAACACCCCAATATATAAACCCCCCGAACCCCAACACCCCGATATATAAAACCCGAATCCCAACACCCCGAAATATAAACCCCGAACCCCAACACCCTGATATATAAACACCCCCGAACCCCAACACCCCGATATATACACCCCGAACCCCAACACCCCAATATATACACCCCGAACCCCAACACCCCGATATATAAACCCCGAACCCCAACACCCTGATATATAAACCCCCGAACCCCAACACCCCGATATATATAAACCCCCGAACCCCAACACCCCGATATATAAACCCCCGAACCCCAACACCCCGATATATAAACCCCCGGACCCCGACACCCCAATATATAAACCCCGAACCCCAAAACCCCGATATATAAACCCCCCAAACCCAAACACCTGATATATAAACCCCCCAAACCCCAACACCCCGATATATACACACCTCAAACCCCAACACCTGATATATAAACCCCCGAACCCCAACACCCCGATATATACACCCCCATCCCCAACACCCCGATATATAAACCCCCGAACCCCAACACCCCGATATATAAACCACCCGAACCCCCAACACCCCGATATATAAACCCCCGAACCCCAACACCCCGATATATAAACCCCCGAACCCCAACACCCCGATATATAAACCCCCGAACCCCAACACCCCGATATATAAACCCCGAACCCCAACACCCCGATATATAAACCCCGAACCCCAACACCCCGATATATAAACCCCCCGAACCCCAACACCTCGATGTATAAACCGCCCGAACCCCAACACCCCGATATATAAACCCCCCAAACCCAAACACCTGATATATACACCCCCCAAACCCCAACACCTGATATATAAACCCTCTGAACCCCAACACCCCGATATATAACCCCCCCGAATCCCAACACCCCGATATATAAACCCCGAACCCGAACACCCCGATATATAAACCCCCCGAACCCAAACACCCTGATATATAAACCCCGAACCCCAACACCCTGATATATAAACCCCCAAACCCCAACACCCCGATATATAAACCCCGAACCCCAACACCCCGATATATAAACCCCGAAACCCCAACACCCCGATATATTAACCCCCGAACCCCAATACCCCAATATACAAAACCCGAACCCCAACACCCCGATATATAAACCCCCGAACCCCAACACCCTGATATATAAACCCCCCGAGCCCCAACACCCCGATATATAAACCCCCGAACCCCAACACCCCGATATATAAACCCCCCGAACCCCAACACCCCGATATATAAACCCCCGAACCCCAACACCCCGGTATATAAACCCCCCGAACACCGACACCCCGATATATAAACCCCCCGAACACCAACACCCCGATATATAAACCCCCCGAACCCCAACACCCCGATATATAAACCCCGAACCCCAACACCCCGATATATAAACCCCCCGAATCCCAACACACCGATATATAAACCCCAACACCCCGATATATAAACCCCATAAACCCCAACACCACAATATATAAACCCGGAAACCCGACACCCCGATATATAAACCCCCCGATCCCCAACACCCCAATATATAAACCCCACGAACCCCATCACCCCAATATATAAACCCCCCGAACCCCAACACCCCAATATATAAACCCCACGAACCCCAACACCCCGATATATAAACCTCATGGATGCCCAGTCTTGAGTTGCTAGCTCTATTCGAAATCTATCCCATTTAACATGGTGGTAGTGCCACACAACACGATGGAGGGTGTCCTCAATGTGAGGGGACTTTGTCTCCACAATGACTGTGCAGTGGTCACTCCTACCGATACTGTCATGGACAGATACATCTGCGGCAGGCAGGTTGGTGAGGGTGAGGTCAAGTATGATTTTCCCTCTTGTTGGTTCCCTCACCACCTGCCGCAGACCCAGTCTAGCAGCGATGTCGTTAGGACTTGGCCAGTTCGGTCAGTAGTGGTGCTCCAGAGCCATTCTTGGTGATGGACATTGAAGTCCCCCCACCCAGAGGACTTTCAGCGCCCTTGCCACCCTCAGTGCTCCCTCCAAGTGATGTTCAACATGGAGGAGCACTGCTGTATCAGCTGAGGGAGGGTGGTACGTGGTAATCAGCAGGAGGTTTCCTTGCCCATGTTTGACCTGATGCCATGAGACTTCATGGGGTCCGGAGTCGATGTTGAGGACTCCCAGGGCCACTCCCTCCCGACTGTATACCACTGTCCCACCACCTCTGTTGGGTCTGCCCTGCCTGAGGGACAGGACATACCCAGGGATGGTGATTGCGAAAGGGGAATCATGTTCGACTAGTTTATTAGAGTTCCTTGAGGAAGTAACAGGCAAGGCAGATAAAGGGGGAACCTGTAGATGTGCTGTGCCTGGATTTCCAAAAGGCTTTTGATAAGGTGCCACGTCAAAGGTTACTACACAAAATAAGAGCTAATGGTGCAGGGGGTAACATATTAGCTTGGATAGAGGATTGGTCAGCTAACAGGAAGCAGAGAGTAGGCATAAATGGGTCATTCTCAGGTTGGCAAATGTGACAACCACAGGGATCAGCGCTGGGGCCTCAAGAGTTTACAATTTATATCAATGACTTAGATAAAGGGACCGAATGTAGAGTTTCTGAATTCGCTGATGACACAAGGATAGGTAGGAAAGTAAGTTGTGAAGAGGGCATGAGGAGTCTGCAAAGGGGCATATACAGGTTAAGCGAGTGGGCAAAAATTCGGCCGACGGAGTATAATGTGGGAAAATGTGAACTTGTCCACTTGGGCAGGAAAAATAGAAAAGTAGCAAATGATCTAAATGGAGACAGGCTGCAGGACTCTGAGGTACAGAGGGATCGGGGTGTCTTGGTACATGAACAAGGAAAAGTTAGTGTGTAGGAACAGCAAATGACCAGGAAGGCAAGTGGAACACTGTTGTTTATTGGCGAGGGAGATGGAGTATAACAGTAGGGATGTTGGTGACGCCACATCTGGAGAACATGTGTACAGTTCTGGTCTCCTTACTTAAGAAAGGGTATAAATGCATTGGGGGCGGGTTCACAGAAGGTTCACTGGGCTGATTCCTGGGATGAAGGGGGGTTTGTCTTATGAGGGAGAGGTTGAGCGGGTTGGGCCCTGAACCCATTGGAGTTTAGAAGAATGAGAAGACGATCTTATTGAAAGCTGAGGGGGCTCCTCAGGGTAGATGCTGAGAGGATGTTTCCCATCACTGGGGAATCTAGAACGAGTGGGGCCTATTTTACAAGTAAGGGGTCTCCCACTGAAGACGGAGATCAGGAGGAATTTCCAGTCTCAGAGGGGCGTGAGTGTTTGGGATTCTCTACCCCAGGGAGCAGAGCACACTGGAACATTGAATAGAGTCAAGGCTGAGTTGGATAGATTTTTGATGGACGCTCGAGTCCAAGGGGTATGGGGGATGGACAGGAAAGTGGACCTCAGACCACAATTAGTTCAGCCAATGACCTTATTGAATGGGGGAGGAGGCTCAATGGGCTGAATGGCCCACTCCGCCTCCTGTTCTTGCATTAAAGACCCAGAACCCCAAAGGACCGATGTACACACAACAATGAAGCAATAATTCAAGCCTTTCCCTTTTTCAGGGCAAAGTCACATTGACTTCTCGTACAATATTGTGAAATATTTCAACGGGCCTCATCCTGGCTTCACTGTCATAGCTGGGCGTCCCAGTCCAGGTGAGTTCAAAAACCATAGGCATTGGTTCAGTGTTCATTGCTGCCAGTGTTGGCAGGTACTCACCCTCATTGGGCTAGGGGTCCCACACACACTGACTCTCACTGGCATACGGGTCCCACACACACTGACTCTCACTGGGATACGGGTCCCACACACACTGACTCTCACTGGGGTACGGGTCCCACACACACTGACTCTCACTGGGGTACGGGTCCCACACACACTCTCACTGGGGTACGGGTCCCAAACACACTGACTCTCACTGGGGTACGGGTCCCACACACACTCACCCTCATTGGGGTACGGGACCCACACAGACTGACTCTCACTGGGGTACGGGTCCCACACACACTCACCCTCATTGGGGTACGGGTCCCACACACACTGACTCTCACTGGGGTACGGGTCCCACACACACTGACTCTCACTGGGGTACGGGTCACACACACACTGACTCTCACTGGTGTACGGGTACAACACACACTGACTCTCATTGGGGTACGGGTCCCACACACACTGACTCTCACTGGGGTACGGGTCCCACACACACTGACTCTCACTGGGGTACGGGTCCCACACACACTGACTCTCACTGGGGTACGGGTCCCACACACACTGCCTGGGTCATTTTAGCAATTCAATCCCCCTGATGATTCTCTCTGTCTCCTTCCCTCTGACAGGCCGGAATGCGACGCTAATGGTCTCAGTGACCGGACTCCCTCTTTTTCCAAACTCATCGGTCACTGATTTGCTCCTGGTTGCTGTTAACGGGATGACCTTGCAGAATGGAAGCATCTGGAATGATGCGCTGTCCGACGCGACATACCTGGTGGAGATTGAGAGTGTCCCGAGGGAATCATTCTTTGTGCTGCTCAAAGGCCAGGATGGGACAGGCAACATCTACCAGCGGCTCTCGACAGCACTGATCTCCACATCACGCGCAACACTGAGGGTAAGGTCCAGTCCTTCACACTGACCGCACGGCCCTGTCTCTACACTGACCGCACGGCCCTGTCCCTCTCACTGACCGCATGGTCGTGTCCCTCTCACTGACCGCACGGCCCTGTCCCTCTCACTGACCGCACGGCACTGTCCCTCTCACTGAACACACAGTCATGTCCCTCTCACTGACCGTACGGTCCCGGCTCTCACACTGACCGCACGGCCCGGTGCTTCACACTGACCGCACGGCCCTGTCCTTCTCACTGACCGCACGGCCCTGTCCCTCTCACTGACCGCACGGTCCCGGCTCTCACACTGACCGCACGGCCCGGTGCTTCACACTGACCGCACGGCCCTGTCCTTCACACTGACCACACGGCCCGGTGCTTCACACTGACCGCACGGCCCTGTCCTTCTCACTGACCGCACGGCCCTGTCCCTCTCACTGACCGCACGGTCCCGGCTCTCACACTGACCGCACGGCCCGGTGCTTCACACTGACGGCACGGCCCTGTCCTTCACACTGACCACACGGCCCTGTCCCTCTCACTGACCGCACGGTCCCGGCTCTCACACTGACCACACGGCCCGGTGCTTCACACTGACCGCACGGCCCTGTCCTTCTCACTGAACGCACGGTCATGTCCCTCTCACTGACCGTACGGTCCCAGCTCTCACACTGACCGCACGGCCCTGTCCTTCACACTGACCGCACGGCCCTGTCCTTCACACTGACCACACGGCCCGGTGCTTCAGACTGACCGCACGGCCCTGTCCCTCTCACTGACCGCACTGTCGTGTCCTTCTCACTGACCGTACGGTCCCGGCTCTCACACTGACCGCAAGGCCATGTCCTTCACACTGACCGCACAGCCCTGTCCTTCACACTGACCGTACGGCCCTGTCCCTCTCACTGACCGCACGGCCCTGTCTTTAGACTGAGCGTAAGATCCAGTCTCTGACAGTGACAGCACAGCCCTGTCACTACACTGACCGCATGCTCCTGTCTCTACACTAACCGCACGGTCCCATCTCTCACACTGACCGCACGGTCCTGTCTCTACACTGGGGGTAAGGCCCTGTCTCTCACACTGACCGTACGGTCCTGTCTCTACACTGGGGGTAAGGCCCAGTCTCTCACACTGACCGTACGGTCCCGTCCCTCACTCTGACCGTACGGTCCCGTCTCTCACTCTGACCGTACGGTCCCGTCTCTCACTGACCGTACGGTCCCGTCTCTCACTCTGACCGTACGGTCCCGTCTCTCACTGACCGTACGGTCCCATCTCTCACTCTGACCGTACGGTCCCGTCTCTACACTGACCGTACGGTCCCGTCTCTCACTCTGACCGTACGGTCCCGTCTCTCACTCTGACCGTACGGTCCCGTCTCTCACTCTGACCGTACGGTCCCGTCTCTCACTCTGACCGTACGGTCCCGTGTCTCACTGACCGTACGGTCCCGTCTCTCACTGACCGTACGGTCCCGTCCGTCACTGACCGTACGGTCCCGTCTCTCACTCTGACCGTACGGTCCCGTCTCTCACTCTGACCGTACGGTCCCGTCTCTCACTGACCGTACGGTCCCGTCTCTCACGCTCTCTCTCTCCACCCCCTCTCTCTCTCCCTCTCCCTCTCTCTCTCCACCCTCTCTCTCTCTCTCCCTCTCGCTCCGTCTCCCAGGGGCACAGATTTACAGGTTGCTTGTCTCTCAGTAAATTATGACAATGTTTGGTGCGACTAACCTCTGTTTTCTAACAGTCAAATCGCTATCTCTCCACATTCAGGTCCAGGATAGAGAGATTGTCCGCACAGGAGAGGAATTCAACTTGACAGTGAATCTGAAATCAGATTGGCCACCTTCAAATTACAAACTATCTGTCAGAGATGATCACAACATCACTCAACGTATCATCCCATCCAGGTTAGAACACGTCGCATTTACAGCACGGGGTTAGATACAGAGTAAAGCTCCCTCTACACTGTCCCCATCAAACACTCCCAGGGCAGGTACAGCACGGGGTTAGATACAGAGTAAAGCTCCCTCTACACCGTCCCCATCAAACACTCCCAGGACAGGTACAGCACGGGGTTAGATACAGAGTAAAGCTCCCTCTACACTGTCCCCATCAAACACTCCCAGGACAGGTACAGCATGGGGTTAGATACAGAGTAAAGCTCCCTCTACACTGTCCCCATCAAACACTTCCAGGACAGGTACAGCACGGGGTTAGATACAGAGTAAAGCTCCCTCTACACCATCCCCATCAAACACTCCCAGGACAGGTACAGCACGGGGTTAGATACAGAGTAAAGCTCCCTCTACACTGTCCCCATCAAACACTCCCAGGACAGGTACAGCACGGGATTAGATACAGAGTAAAGCTCCCTCTACACTGTCCCCATCAAACACTCCCAGGACAGGTACAGCATGGGGTTAGATACAGAGTAAAGCTCCCTCTACACTGTCCCCATCAAACACCCCCAGGACAGGTACAGCACGGGGTTAGATACAGAGTAAAGCTCCCTCTACACTGTCCCCATCAAACATACCCAGGACAGGTACAGCACGGGGTTAGATACAGGGTAAAGCTCCCTCTACACTGTCCCCATCAAACACTCCCAGGACAGGTACAGCACGGGGTTAGATACAGAGTAAAGCTCCCTCTACACCGTCCCCATCAAACACTCCCAGGACAGGTACAGCACGGGGTTAGATACAGAGTAAAGTTCCCTCTACACTGTCCCCATCAAACACTCCCAGGACATGTACAGCACAGGGTTAGATACAGAGTAAAGTTCCCTCTACACTGTCCCCATCAAACACTCCGTTTATTTGAAGATTGACACAGTTCAGCACTACAAACGTATACAATGAGTGTGTCGCTTGGAAACTGATTTCAGCCTGTCTAACTGTGGAGAGGGTACATTTCCAACATTGGGGAAGTCACATGCAGAATGATCTGGTGGAACAGATAGAAGTATCAATCCCATTATTGACAAACCATAATAAAGTCATGAATAAGAAAAGATAATTACTCAAATTCATTTTTTAACAGATCAATTTAAAAAGTCAGTAGTTACTTGCAAACTGTAAATATCTTGGTTAGACCACACTGGGAGCACTGTGCACAGTTCTGGTCTCCATATCCCTTGGTTAGACTACACTGGGAGCACTGTGCACAGTTCTGGTCTCCATATCCCTTGGTTAGACTACACTGGGAGCACTGTGCACAGTTCTGGTCTCCATATCCCTTGGTTAGACCACACTGGGAGCACTGTGCACAGTTCCAGTCTCCATATCCCTTGGTTAGACCACACTCAGAGCACTGTGCACTGTTCCAGTTTCTACAGTATACAAAGGGAGTTGGGCACTGGAGAAGGTGTAAGGAGTATTTATAAGGATAATACCAAAACTGAGAGGTTATAACTATCAGGAAGGACTGAACAGGGATGGGGCTCTTTTCTCTAGAAAAGAGAAGGCTGAGGGGGGGGTGACCTGATCGAGGTCTTTAAAATGATGAGGGGGTTTTGATAGGGTAGACGTAGAGAAGATGTTTCCACTTGTCGGAGTGAGACCAGAACTAGGGGGACCATCGATATAAGATCGTCACTAATAAACCCAATGGGGAATTCAGGAGAAAGTTCTTTACCCAGAGAGTGGGGAGAATGTGGGACTCGCTCCCACAGGGAGTGGTCGAGGTGAATAGTGTCGATGTGTTTAAGGGGGAAGCTGGATAAACACATGAGGGAGAAAGGAATAGAAGGATATGGGGATGGGGTGAGATGGAGAGGGCGGGGGGGAGGAGGCTGGTGTGGAGCAGGAACACCAGCACGGAGCAGATGGGCCGAATGGCCATGTTTCTGTGTTGTCCATCCTGTGTAATTCTTTCTCTATCTCTCTCTCTCTCTCAACCCCCAGTGTGACAGTCGGGTTAAATGAGGACGCTGATGCTGTGGCCTATTTCTTTGTGCCAAACGGGACAGCAACTGGGACGAGCATCACCATCACCATCGAAGCCTCATCCACAGAAGCCGATGACTTCAATTATGATGTGCTCCACCTCACAGTCAGGGACCAGGTACTGAGAGGCAGAGTCCTCCACATCGGGGAATGGCTGGAGAGGGGCAGGGAGTCCACAATGGCAATCTCCCACAGTATCTGCTGAGGGAGTGCTGCACTGTCGGAGGGTCAGTACTGAGGGAGTGCTGCACTGTCGGAGGGTCAGTACTGAGGGAGTGCTGCACTGTCGGAGGGTCAGTACTGAGGGAGTGCTGCACTGTCCGAGTGTCAGTGCTGAGGGAGTGCTGCACTGTCGGAGGGTCAGTACTGAGGGAGTGCTGCATTGTCGGAGGGTCAGCGCTGAGGGAGTGCCGCACTGTCGGAGGGTCAGCACTGAGGGAGTGCGGCACTGTCGGAGGGTCAGTACTGAGGGAGTGCCGCACTGTCGGAGGGTCAGTACTGAGGGAGTGCTGCACTGTCGGAGTGTCAGCACTGAGGGAGTGCGGCACTGTCGGAGGGTCAGTACTGAGGGAGTGCCGCACTGTCGGAGGGTCAGTACTGAGGGAGCGCTGCACTGTCGGAGGGTCAGTACTGAGGGAGCGCTGCACTGTCAGAGGGTCAGTACTGAGGGAGTGCCGCACTGCCGGAGGGTCAGTACTGAGGGAGTGCTGCACTGTCAGAGGGTCAGTACTGAGGGAGTGCCGCACTGTCAGAGGCTCTTTCTCCCTAAAGATTGTCCTGGTTCACTCTTAAAGGGACCCTGCCTTTCTCACCACCATGAGCAACCTTTTGGGACCTGTTTCGAACCCAGGGTCTGGTAAGTCCCCTCGCTCCGTCTGGTTGACCCCTGTTGTCTTCTCTCTCCCCCCCACACAGGTCGAGGACGTCAACTCTCCGAACTGTACCATCACGCGCCTGGTCTACGCCTGCCCCCCTCAGCCCCGTGCCAACTGTAGCGAGGAGGACTGGCGGCTGGAGGCCGTGCTGACCGACCTGGGAACGGGCGTCGCCAGCCTCTACGCCCGCCTGGGCAACGGCACCCTCCAGACCCACCGCCTGGACGCGCGCCGGACCGCCGCCCATTACAGCGCCTCCTGCTGCTTCCCGGAGGTGGAGCTGGTCGCCGTCGATGGGGTCGGGAACGTCGGGAAGTGCGCGGTGAGGGCGCGGCTGCCCACCACCCCTCGGCCAACTGGGACCCAGACGTCTCCCCGTCCCCAGACCCCGCTGGGATCGGGAGCCGCGCCCTGGAGCCACGCCCGGTTTTACGGTGAAGAGGCTTCGTGCCTGATCCTCGGTCTCCTCATCTGCTTCCAGTAGAAACCGACGGGCATCTCACCGACTGGCACCATCTCTCTGGGTGGTGGGGGCTCTGGGTGTCGGGGCTCTGGGTGGTGGGGACTCTGGGTGTTGGGGGACTGGGGACTGGGTGGTGGGGACTGGGCACCCGCCTGGGTGCCTGACCACTGGGTAACTGGGTGTTAGCTTCCGTCGGCACTGGAGGTGTTGGCACCAGTGGACTTGGGGGCGTCTATTCCCGGGTGGCATCAAAGCACAAAGGGGACCTGGGTGTCCCTGTCCACCAGTCACTGAAAGCAGGAATGCAGGTTCAACAGCAGCAGCGAAGGAGGTTAATGGTATGTTGGCCTTCATTGAGAGAGGACTTGAGTACAGGAGCTAGAGTGTCTTACTGCAGCTGTACAGGGGCCTTGGTGAGACCACATCTGGAGCACTGTGTGCAGTTTTGGTCTCCCTACTTAAGAAAGGGTCTACTTGCCATAGAGGGAGGTCAGCAAAGGTTCACCAGACTGATCCCTGGGATGGCAGGATTGTCGCTATGAGGAGAGATTGGGCCGACTAGCCCTGTATTCACCGGAGATTAGAAGAATGAGAGGAGATCTCATTGAAACATGTAAAACTCTGACAGGGATGGACAGACTGGATGCAGGGATGATGTTTCCTCTGTCTGGAGGGTCTAGAACAAGGGGTCACAATCTCAGGATACAGGGTAGACCATTTAGGGCTGAGGTGAGGAGAAACTTCCTCACTCAGAGGGTGGTGAACCTGTGGAATTCTCTACCACAGGAGGCTGTCGAGGCCAAGAAGGAAATAGATAGGTTTCTAGACTCTAAAGGTGTCGAGGGGTGTGGGGAGAGAGCGGGAGTATGGGGTTGAGGTAGAGGATCAGCCATGATCCTATTGAATGGCGGAGCAGGCTCGAAGGGCCGAATGGCCTAGTCCTGCTCCTAGTTTCTATGTTTCTATACAGAATATTGAGGAAGGATCTGGCTTCTCACCGCTTTGACAGGACAGCACATCAAACACCTTCAAGGCCACGTCAATTCAATCATCAGGGTCCAGGACAAATGAGTGTGTCTAGAACAGTCCAAGCGCAGACTTTTACACGCTCACCTGCTGGTGGCATTTACGGTGAAGACAATAGACTTTTCACCGGTTACCGCACATTATATCCCAACCGGGGCCCAATATCCCTGAAACACACATCGGACTGGGAGTCAGTGTGTGTGGGACCCGTACCCCAGTGAGAGTCAGTGTGTGTGGGACCCGTACCCCAGTGAGAGTCAGTGTGTGTGGGACCCGTACCCCAGTGAGAGTCAGTGTTTGTGGGACCCGTACCCCAGTGAGAGTCAGTGTGTGCGGGACCCGTACCCCAGTGAGAGTCAGTGTGTGCGGGACCCGTACCCCAGTGAGAGTCAGTGTGTGCGGGACCCGTACCCCAGTGAGAGTCAGTGTGTGCGGGACCCGTACCCCAGTGAGAGTCAGTGTGTGCGGGACCCGTACCCCAGTGAGAGTCAGTGTGTGTGGGACCCGTACCCCAGTGAGAGTCAGTGTGTGTGGGACCCGTAACCCAGTGAGAGTCAGTGTGTGCGGGACCCATACCCCAGTGAGAGTCAGTGTGTGTGGGACCCGTACCCCAGTGAGAGTCAGTGTTTGTGGGACCCGTACCCCAGTGAGAGTCAGTGTGTGTGGGACCCGTACCCCAGTGAGAGTCAGTGTGTGTGGGACCCGTACTCCAGTGAGAGTCAATGTGTGCGGGACCCGTACCCCAGTGAGAGTCAGTGTGTGCGGGACCCGTACCCCAGTGAGAGTCAGTGTGTGCGGGACCCGTACCCCAGTGATTGTCAGTGTGTGCGGGACCCGTACCCCAGTGAGAGTCAGTGTGTGTGGGACCCGTACCCCAGTGAGAGTCAGTGTGTGTGGAACCTGTACCCCAGTGAGAGTTAGTGTGTGTGTGTGGGACCTGTACCCCAGTGAGAGTCAGTGTGTGTGGGACCCGTACCCCAGTGAGAGTCAGTGTGTGTGGGACCCGTACCCCAGTGAGAGTCAGTGTGTGTGGGACCCGTACCCCAGTGAGAGTCAGTGTGTGTGGGACACGTACCCCAGTGAGAGTCAGTGTGTGTTGGACCCGTACCCCAGTGAGAGTCAGTGTGTGTGGGACCCGTACCCCAGTGAGAGTCAGTGTGTGTGGGACTCGTACCCCAGTGAGAGTCAGCGTGTGTGGGACCCGTACCCCAGTGACAGTCAGTCACTCCACCATCGGCGGCCGTGCCTTCAGCTGCCTGGGTCCCTCAGCTCTGTAATTCCCTCCCTAAATCTGCCCCCCTCTGCTCTCTCTCTCTCTTGGCCTTTTGAATGAATGCTGATTAAAATCCTACCTCTTTGACTCAGCATTTCCCCCTCACCTCCTCCAATCTCCTGTTGAACTGGGGATTCAAATTATGTCTGATCGTCACTCCTGTGATGCTGCTTGGGGAGTTGTTACTGTGTTCAAGGTCAATATATAAATGTATTGTTGTTATTGCCTCTCAAGATATTAACCCATTGTTAACCGTGCTTAAAAATGCACCATTTAAGAGCGTGTCAAATTCATCTCTATAATGTCGTGTTATCAACATGGTGTGTAATTAAATTGGCAATTAATCTAACACAATCTGAAGTGGTTTTGAATTCTGTTAATCTAGCAGTACGTTCGATTGCCGGCTGCTTTGTCAGCGAGTTTGCTATCTCCAGGAAGAGTTTCGTGATGAGTCAATCAAATGTCTATCAATGTCAGTCAGAGCACCTTCAGAATGAAATCACCTCTCTGGTTTAAGGAGGGGACCGGTCCTAAGGAGATCAACCCGGGTTAGTCATGTGAGTGCGGGTCACGATCATAAGGAATAAGAGCAGAAGTAGGCCATTCGGCCCCTCAAGCCTGCTTCCCCCTACTCAACCTCTCCCTCATAAGACAAACCCCCCCTTCGTCCCAGGAATCAGCCCAGTGAAACTCCACTGAACTGTCTCCAATGCAACACTATCCCTCCCTAAGTAAGGAGACCAGAACTGCCCGCAGTGCTCCAGGTCTGGTCTCACCAACGCCCATCCTCCTTCCAATGAAGGCCAATGGTCCATTTGCCTTCCTAGTTATATGCGGTACCTGCATGCCGGCTTTTCGGGATTCATGTACCAGGACACCCCGATCCCTCTTTCATTTAATTCATTCACGGGATGTGGGCTTCGCAGGCTGGGCCCAGCATTTGTTGCCCATCCCTAATTGCCCCTTGAGAAGGTGGTGGGTGAGCTGCCTTCTTGAGCTGCTGCAGTCCATGTGGTGTAGATACACCCACGGCGCTGTTAGGGAGGGAGTCCCAGGATTTTGACCCAGCGACAGTGAAGGAACAGCCGATATATTTCCAAGTCAGGATGGTGAGGGGCTCGGAGGGGAACTTCCAGGTGGTGGTGTTCCCCATGTGTCTGCTGCCCTTGTCCTTCTAGATGGTAGCGGTCGTGGGTTTGGAAGGTGCTGTCGAAGGAACCTTGGTGAGTTGCTGGAGTGCATCTTGTAGATGGTACACACACTGCTGCTACTGTGCGTCGGTGGTGGAGGGAGTGAATGTTTGTGGATGGGGTGCCAATCAAGAGGGGCTGCTTTGTCCTGGACGGTGTCGATTTTCTTGAATGTTGTGGGAGCTGCACTCATCCAGGTAAGTGGGGAGTATTCCATCACACTCTTGACTTGTGGCCTTGCACTGTAAGGAGTGGCACTCCTAAGAATATTAGAGAATTCTTCTGAAGTTAGTCAGCACTGCAAGAGGCCGTGGGTAGAAAGATTGTTTCCTTCCGTCTCTGGAGAAACACATCAACAGCCCCTCAAAATGTTGAGATCTCCTGGTTCCAGGCCTCCAGATTGACATTCCTGACTCAATAGATGGTGCCTTGCACCCTCTTATCCATACAAGTGTCTGGTGAGGGCTAACCATTGGCTGAACTAAAATAGGACCTCAAGCCAGACTGGTGGACAGAGGGGAGGTGGTGGCATAGTGGTGTTATGTTATAGAGTTGATTTCCCCTAGGAACTTTCCTTGGTGGAAACATTGAACTTTATTTACAAGACAACAACAGCAGCTACACCTGTGCATCAAGCTCCGTAACTAAAGAAGAACCCTCCACGAGAGGTTCCCTGTGCTTCAAACTGATTGGTTTACACAGATCATGTGTTCTTACAACACAGGATTATTCTTACAGCTACCGTCCTACACTTATCAGAACTATAATTACTACATTCCTTCCCCATTAACTTTTCTGTACGTTTTGTATTCACCAGGATATTTATCTCATGAAATTACAATATTGACACAGGTCACGAAATTACAAGTTCAGTCTTTTCAGGTGGGTTTCCTGATCCGTGTGGAATGTCGGATCGCCACGGCTTCCGATTCTTTATCAGGAACCACATTCTCTGGAACCGCATTAACATCAGGTACCTCATTAGGCACAGGCAGCTCAGTATCTTCCTCTCCGACAGAGACATCGCGCATGTCTGTCCCTGGTTGAGAAGCTTCAACAGGATCCACAGGTTCAGGGATGGTCACTGGTGGAACATCGTTTTGTTGGGGGTTTCTCCCTTCTTCTTAAACGATCCACGTGCTTAAGGGTGATCCGGCCCTCCACTTGCACATGGTTCAATAAGAGTCCGGTCACAGAGCTTACTTTACCAGGTAACCATGTCAGTCCCCCACCTAAATTCCTTCCCTATACTGCTTCTCGAACTGTAACTTGTCGCTCACGACTTTGCAAATCATGAGTCGCTTTTTTGGTTCCCTTGACTTTTCTCCACCTCCCCCTCCAAATTGGGAAGTATCAGGCTTGAGTCTTGTTCAAAGACGAAGCCTCATCAGTAACTCTGCAGGTGTTGATCCTGTCGTAGTGTTGGTGGGGGGGTGGGGTGGGTCGTTCTGTAGTGAAATTAGGAATGAGCAAGTTGAGTTTCCAACGATTCACCTGAAAACTGTTTCATTCCCGCCTACAATGACATAGCGGATGGTAAATGCTGAGCTGCTCAAATCCCACAGGGAAACTCGAAACAGCCGCCATGACTGTTTTTGCAATTCGCGTTTTAATTTCGATTTGCATAACTTCAATTCAGTAGTAATAAGACCACCAAGTCTTAGAGGGGTTTTTTACAAAACTAAATTAATCATTTATAAATAAAAGAAAAGTTTTTAAGCACATACATAGGTTAATAAATTACCACTATAATAACTCCTAGCTCCCCTAATTAATCTGACTCCCAGTTACACCTCCTTTAAGGCAACTGTTAAACAAAAGTAGATTTCAACAAACCCAGGCAAAGCACCCTGGACAACAATATTCACAGTCAGTTTTCTTAGCCTTGGTTCTTATAGACAGCAACTTGATGCACAGCAGCCGAAGGCTTTCAACACTTGTTAGATCTTAGAATGCCTTCCCCTTACACATAACCTCATCGCCTTTGTACAAGTTTCTCCCTTTTTAATGTGAATCCCATTGTTCCCATATGCCTTTGCAAATTTACTTTTAATATAATATAAATTGTCCAACGTACCCATGTTATCAGCAACGTTTGGGAAAAGTAAACACACTGTTCGGCTCCGCCTCTGTTGTCTGGGTGTAACACCTTACCATCTCTTTGAAATTCACGACTCTGGTTTATCTAAAAATGCAAATGTTCCTCACGCCTCACATTCTAAAACTTCAGCCGCGTTTACATATTTAGCATTTCAAACCTAGCTTCCGCTCTGATCACTCAAAAGCTGCCTCTAATTCAGTTAAATCCCCCCCCACAAGTACACACCCGCGCAGAGAAACTAATCCAAACCCCGCTATTTACCTACATTTACAATAAATCACAACAATATTATGAAAGTGTTATATTTTCATGACAGCGTCTTAAATGTTTGTGCCGCTCTTTCTGCCAGTCCATTAGATGATGGATGGTAAGGCGCAGTCTTCACCTGGTTAACACCGTTCAGGCTGTTAAATCGTTGGAACTCCGCGCCCGTAAATGCAGCGCCTTTATCTGAGACGATTCCCTCCGCCAATCCACGGGTGGCGAGGTTCTGGCGCAGTTTTTTCCATATTGGCGCCGGGCGTTGGCGACTTTGCCTCATAAACGTCTAAACGCTTGGAATGAGCGGTTACGATCAGTAGAAACATGGTTCCGAGGGAGGGAACGACGTCGTCGATGTACAACAGCGCCCAGGGTCTGCCAGGCCGCACCCATGGGTTTAATGGGGTTGCCACTGGCAGCTTTTGTGGCTGTTGGCATTTCACAAGGCGTTTTACCACATTTTCAAAATCGCCGTCCATTCCTGGCACCAAAGATAACTCCGCGCCATCGTCTTCCCTCTTGACATTCCCGGATGGGCACTGTGTAACTCTACTGAGAGTGGATCCCTTCCCTGTGCAGGATCTACTACTCGTACACCCCATAATAGAATACCACCTTGACTGCTCATCTCAGGTTGAAAAATGGCTTCAATTCATCAGAGACTGGTTCCTGGGACCAACCATGTAACACTGGGTCTCTTACTCCAGACAGGGACCAGATTACGAATCACCCAGTTTCTTACCTGCCCGGCACAGACTGGTGAGGAATCCAGGAAGTTCATCGCCAACACGAGCTCTTGGGGAATTGGGACATGTTCGTTGTTCCCTTGCAAAGGGAGGCGACTTAGGGCATCGGTATCGGCTACATGAATCCCTGGACTATGCACAATGATGTATCCACATGCCGCTAAAATTAGGATTTGTATCCGTGCAGAAGCTATGGGAGGCATAGCTTTGTCCTCGCTAAACGGACGCAAAGTGGCTTGTGGTCAGATACTATCGTCAGGTGTTGCCCATGCACGTATTGGTGGAATATTTTCACGCCAAAAACAATTGACAGACCTTCCTTCTTGATCTGAGAATATCCTATCTCAGCTGTGGTAAGCGGCCTGGATACATATCCTATCGGCCCCTCTGTACCGTTGTCCATCCTGTGTGAGATAGGACCGTTCCCACTCCACAGGGGGTCAGCAGGTTGGCGCCAATCCCTTTGTCGGGTTGCAGTGCACTAACAAGTTTGAAGAGTGCAAAGAGCTGTTTCACTTTCATGAAGACCTCTTCTTGGGGTGACTCCCAAACCCAACGCTGGTTTTGCTTCAGCAGTGAGTGTAGAACCATTGCTAAATTAGGTAGAAATTGGCAATAAAAAAGTTATCGCCCCTAAAAATGGTTTAAGTTCAGAGATGTTCTGAGGTTCCGGTGCCTCTCTGATTGCTTTGAGCTTCTCTCCAACCGGGTGTAACCCTTGGCCATCTACCCAGTGGCCCAAATTAATGACTCCATTTGCCTGAAAAGTGCATTTTTCCAATCTTTAGGCCACTCCTGCTTCTAACAATCGTTTTGGGACTTCCTCTAGATTGGCCAAGTGTCCCTTTTCTGTGAATCCAGTTATCAGTGCGTCGTCCAGGTAGAACACAGCTTGAGGTTGCCTCGTAGCAAACCCCAACGTTCTCTGGAAGACAGCACAGGCCGAAGAAACGCCAAAGGGCAGGCGTGTGCACCGATATAACCCTTTGTGGGTATTTATGGTCACACATTCTCGGGGGACATCGTCCATCTCCAGTCGCTGACGTGCGTGACTCATATCAAACTTTGTCTACGTTGTCCCTCCTGCTAGTTTGGCACACAGGTCTTCAACTTAGAGAATAGGGCACCTGTCCAGTTTGGCTGCTCTGTTGACCGTTAGCTTATTGCCCCCACAGACCCGGACGGTCTGGCCTGGTTTAAGGACAGGGACTGCCCACTCTGAGAACTGAGCCGCTTTTATGACACCCAGCCCCTCTAAACAGTTCAGCCAGCTCAGCGTCGACCTTCTCTCTCCGGGCGTATGGAACCGGACTCGTTTTCAAGAAGCGAGGAGTTGCTTCTGGGTCCCACGTGAACCTTGGCCTCCGGGCCCTTGGATTTTTCCCAGCTCACCCTTGAATACAGTGTCATTTTTTTTTAAGAAACTCTGGCAGTTCCCCTTGCTCGCTCGTGGAATATTCCGGACCAGTTTAATTTAATCTCTTTCGAAGAATCACTCCCTGGAAGATTTGCTCCTTCACCTTCTACCACCATCACTGGTGCCGATTGGTGTCTATACTGAACAGTTCCTCTGCTGATCCCTTTAACCTGGATCTCTTCACCTGTCTACGTTTCCAACTTGGCAGATGTTTGTTCCGAATTTAATTGTTGAGCCCCTTTATTTAAATATCTGACAGTGTATTCTCTTACTGCAGTGGTAGGAGCACCAGGGTCTACTTCCGTCTTTAATGGTTCACTGATCACTTGCGCTGTAACAAATATGGGCTCTGTCTCCCCAACGGTGTTGAATATTGGATAAATGTCAGAATTGGTTGTTTCTGGCCCTCCCACATTAGTCACTTCACTGGACCTCGGTTGTTGCCCGGAATCCCGTCTTAATCTGGCTTTGCCATGTTTCAATATCTGTCCACGTGTCTGACGAAAATAACACTCCACCTTTTCGAATTGCCAATCGTTAGGAGTATTAATGCTTCCGTGGTGATGAAAATTAGTTTGGGGGTTTGTTGCTAAGCTGTCCCCTCTGAATTTTCGGAGAGCGGGGGGCTTGTTTCCTGCTTCGCGGTAGGATTCCCGGTTTTTTCGCGACACATTCGGCCGACCTTTCCCCGCCCGGCTAGGAAAACGGCGCCGTTTTTGCCCCCTCCCCCCCGCTTGAATCGCTTGTGCATCTCTTACAGCGCTTTCCATCACAGGCGCTATTTCTAAGGCTCCCTTCAAATCAAGATCCACTTCGGCCGGCAACCATCGCTGAATAGCGGCCTCTCGGACGCCACATATCAAACCATCCCTGAGCATTTCGTTCAGGGTTTCACCGAAGTCACAGGATTCCGTTAGTTGCTTTAATTTCCCCACGTAGGTGGGATTGGTCTCCCCCCCGGGGGCTCTATTCCGTGAATTGAACCTGAACGTCTGCATTGTGACTGAGGGATTGGGTTGGAGATGTCCTTTAATGGGATCTACTAACTCACTGAAAGGCTTCGACTCCGGGGCACTGAGGGCCGTCAAGCTTCGAATTGAACTGTTGGTTTTGTTCCCAAAAATACTCAGGAGGATCGCTCTCCTCTTTTCCTCCCCCTTGATTTCATTGGCTCGGAAGTAGAACACATGACGCTCCACACATTGAGTTGCCTCTGTGGCTGGCTCAAAGGGGGATCGATTCTGCCAAACCCGTGGCATCTCGGGTGAGCATCTCGCCCTTTCTCTTTAATTACCTCAGGTTTCTCACAATCGCTGAGCGAGGGAAAGCGCCGGGTCTGATTTATCCTCCTCGCCAGTGTGCAATGGAGTTGATTTTCCTGACAACTGTCCCCGGTGGAAACGTTGGACTTTATTTAGAAGACAGCATCAGCAGCTACATGCGTGCATCAAGCTCTATAATGAAAGAACAACTCTCCCCTAGAGGTTCCCCATACTGCAAACTGATTGGCTTACACAGATCATGTGATCTTACAACACAGGATTCTTCTTAAAGCTACAGTTCTACATTTAATATAAAAGAAGATTGCAAGAGCTTTTTAGATATATAAAGGGTAAGAGAGAGGCAAAAGTGGACATTGGGCCACTGGAAAATGACGTTGGAGAAGTAGTAGTGGGGAACAAAGAAATGGCGGATGAACTGAATAGGTACTTTGCGTCAGTCTTCACAGTGGAAGACACAAGTAACATCCCCAAAGTTCAAGAGAGTCGGGGGGCCGAGGTGAGTATGGTGGCCATTACCAAGGAGAAGGTGCTAGGAAAACTGAAAGGTCTGAAGGTGGATAAATCACCTGGACCAGATGGATTACACCCCAGAGTTCTGAAGGAGATAGCTGAAGAGATAGTGGAGGTGTTAGTGGTGATCTTTCAGGAATCACTGGAGTCAGGGAGGGTCCCAGAGGACTGGAAAATCGCTAATGTAACCCCCCTGTTTAAGAAGGGAGTGAGGCAAAAGATGGGAAATTACAGGCCGATTAGCCAGACCTCGGTCGTTGGTAAGATTTTAGAGTCCATTATTAAGGATGAGATTTCAGAATACTTGGAAGTGCATGGTAAAACAGGGCAAAGTCAGCATGGTTTCATCAAGGGGAGGTCATGCCTGACAAATCTGTTAGAATTCTTTGAGGAGGTAATGAGTAGGTTAGACAATGGAGAGCCAATGGATGTTATCTACTTGGACTTCCAGAAGGCCTTTGACAAGGTGCCGCACAGGAGGCTGCTCAGTAAGATAAGAGCCCATGGTGTGAGAGGCAAAGTACTAGCATGGATAGAAGATTGGCTGTCTGGCAGGAGGCAGAGAGTGGGGATAAGGGGGTCCTTCTCAGGATGGCGGCCGGTGACTAGTGGAGTTCCGCAGGTGTCAGTGTTGGGACCACAACTTTTCACTTTATACATTAATGATCTAGATGAAGGAACTGAGGGCATCCTGGCTAAGTTTGCAGATGATACAAAGATAGGTGGAGGGACAGGTAGTATTGAGGAGGTGGGGAGGCTGCAGAAGGATTTAGACAGGTTAGGAGAATGGGCAAAGAAGTGGGAGATGGAATACAACGTGGGAAAGTCTGAGGTCATGCACTTTGGTAGGAAGAATAGAGGCATAGACTATTTTCTAAATGGAGAGAGAATTCAGAAATCTGGAGTGCAAAGGGACTTGGGAGTCCTAGTCCAGGATTCTCTTAAGGTTAACTTGCAGGTTGAGTCGATAGTTAGGAAGGCAAATGCGATGTTGGCATTTATTTCGAGATGACTAGAATATAAAAGCAGGGATGTGCTGCTGAGGCTTTATAAGGCTCTGGTCAGACCACATTTAGAATATTGTGAGCAATTTTGGGGCCCGTATCTCAGGAAGGATGTTCTGGCCCTAGAGAGGGTCCAGAGGAGGTTCACGAGAATGATCCCAGGAATGAAAGGCTTAGCATATAAGCAACGTTTGAGGACTCTGGGTCTATACTCGATGGAGTTTAGAAGGATGAGGGGGGATCTGATTGAAACTTACAGAATACTGAAAGGCCTGGATAGAATGGACGTGGGGAAGATGTTTCCATTAGTGGGAGAGACTAGGACCCGAGGGCACAGCCTCAGAGTAAAGGGAAGACCTTTTTAGAACAGAGATGAAGAGAAACTTCTTTATCCAGAGAGTGGTGAATCTATGGAATTCATTGCCACAGAAGGCTGTGGAGGCCAGTTCATTGAGTGTATTTAAGACCAAGATAGGTAGGTTCTTGATTGGTAAGGGGATCAAAGGTTACAGGGAGAAGGCGGGAGAATGGGGGTTGAGAAACTTATCAGCCATGATTGAATGGCGGAGCAGACTCGATGGGCCGAATGGCCTAATTTCTGCTCCTATGTCTTATGGTCTTATGGTCTTATGGCTTACACAGATCATGTGATCTTACAACACAGGATTCTTCTTAAAGCTACAGTCCTACATTTACCAAAGCTAATGTTGCTACGTATGGGTGACTGGTTGATAGTCTGGACGCTGAATAGCCTGGAGACGTGGGCTTTGGAATCCCGCTACAGCAGCCTCTGGAGTCCGAACTCAGGTCGTAAAATCCGGAATTGGAAGCAGGTCTCGGTGACGGTCACCGTGACAACTATGGTCGATTGTTGGAAAGGCCCCATTCCGGCTCGCGGGGGTGGGGGGGTGGAGAAATCTGCCCGTCCTTACCCGGCCTGGCCCTATGTGTGGCTCCTATGACCCCCACCGCCCTCGCTGGGTGGAAACGGAAACGGAACAGCTGCCGTCCGTCCCCCAACCCCCACCCGCCCCCCCACGGCCGTCAACCGGGCCTAGTCGAGCCGGTCAGATTTTGACAACGCGGCTCAACGCTCAGGGTTCCGCGGCGGCCCGAAGAAACACCGACGGGTTTCACTCCGGCCGCTTTGTAAACCCGTGCGGTGTGAATTCGCGGCCCAGTGAGGGGCGCGTCACGGCTAAGACCCGGAGCTGGGCGACGGGAGCTCCCGAGGGACCGGTGTTATTGAATTTCGCGGGCTCTGTAGGGGCCTTGCTGGTCTGGGCTAAAAGCAGTTGGATGTTGTCTCAGTTGAGTTGTGCTTAAAGGTTTCTGGAAATTAGGATGACCCTCTCCCTCCCTTTAGACCTGGACAATAACACCTTGATTTAATTGGTTGACCATGCCTGCATGACAGGGAACCTTTCACATTGACATTACGGCCAGAAGCGATGTCAACCTTTGCCCTTTCGATGGCTTTTTAGTGCCCATGGGGCTCGGGTTAAAATATGCCGATGTGAGTTTTTAACGATAGGTTGTATAATTGATAAATTAACTAATTTTTTATTCATTCGCAGTATGTGGGCATCACGGGCTGATCTCAGCATTTATTGCCCCATCCCTAATTGCCCCCTTGAGAAGGTGGTGGGTGAGCTGCCTTCTTGAGCCGCTACAGTCCCTGTGGTGTAGGTACATCCACAGCGCTGTTAGGGAGGGAGTCCCAGGATTTTGTCTGTGTGGTGTAGGTACATCCACAGTGCTGTTAGGGAGGGAGTTCCAGGATTTTGTCTGTGTGGTGTAGGTACATCCACAGTGCTGTTAGGGAGGGAGTTCCAGGATTTCGACCCAGCGACAGTGAAGGAACGGCCGATATATTTCCAAGTCAGGATGGTGAGTGGCTCGGGGGGGAACTTCCAGGTGGTGGTGTTCCCCATGTGTCTGCTGCCCTTGTCCTTCTAAGATGGTAGTGGTCATGGGTTTGGAAGGTGCTGTCGAAGGAGCCTTGGTGAGTTGCTGCAGTGCATCTTGTAGATGGTACACACGCTGCTGCTACTGTGCATCGGTGGTGGAGGGAGTGAATGTTGAAGATGGGAGCTGAAGTTGAACACGGATGTTACAAGTAAGGAATCGAGCAATTTTCACCATTAGAGAGCGCCATGGTGACAATTTTCCCTCAAGATTTTGCCTATGCGAGACTGGGCCATACACTCCCAGGCCACGTGTTAACTCCGAGAAGGAGTGTTTGAGTACAGGAGACAGGGAAGACAACTCAAACCCTCCTGCCACCTCTGAAAAATACTTCTCAAACAAGCAGGACCCAGACAAGGCTGTTTCTGATAGTGGAACTGAGAAGATAAGTTGATCTGAGATGCTTTTCCAAATGATTGCAGGGAAGTTTACTGAAGGTTTAAGGGAACACCACAAAACTTTAACAAGCACAGGCCAGTGAGAGTCAGCAGCTGTGGGTGCAGGAACATGTCAACCAACGCACAGGCTGAAACCTAAACAAAGGATTATGGCTTCACCAGAAGGCGCAACATGAAGGAGATGACAACCGGAGGGTGGTGGAATGTGGAATGAGCGGAGTGCGAAATAAGCTCGTTAAATCCTGCCCGTCTAAGACCAGCCACGCCTCACTGCAGAATGCTGACCCATTCACTGCTGGCCACAACTCATGATTTACAACCTTGCTCCCTTTGGCACGTGGTGAGTCAGCTCTGGAAGCTCACCTCAAATGCACATTGTGGACGTTGAGGTGAAATATTTACCGGCCATGCCCCTGTACTGAAAATCTGTATATTCAGCAGGGTAAGGAACACTCATTGCGTAACTGTACAGAGTCACTGTTTATTCAGGGTAAGGGTCACTCACTGTGTAACTGTACAGAGTCACTGTTTATTCAGGGTATGTGTCACTCACTGTGTAACTGTACAGAGTCACTGTTTATTCAGGGTATGTGTCGCTCACTGTGTAACTGTACAGAGTCACTGTTTATTCAGGGTAAGGATCACTCACTGTGTAACTGTACAGAGTCACTGTTTATTCAGGGTAAGGGTCACTCACTGTGTAACTGTACAAAGTCACTGTTTATTTAGGGTAAGGATCACTCACTGTGTAACTGTACAGAGTCACTGTTTATTCAGGGTAAGGATCACTCACTGCGTAACTGCACAGAGTCACTGTTTATTTAGGGTAAGGATCACTCACTGTGTAACTGTACAGAGTCACTGTTTATTCAGGATAAGGATCACTCACTGTGTAACTGTACAGAGTCACTGTTTATTCAGGGTAAGGATCACTCACTGTGTAACTGCACAGAGTCACTGTTTATTCAGGGTAAGGATCACTCACTGTGTAACTGTACAGAGTCACTGTTTATTTAGGGTAAGGATCACTCACTGTGTAACTGTACAGAGTCACTGTTTATTCAGGGTAAGGGACACTCACTGTGTAACTGTACAGAGTCACTGTTTATTCAGGGTATGTGTCACTCACTGTGTAACTGTACAGAGTCACTGTTTATTCTGGGTAAGGGTCACTCACTGTGTAACTGTACAGAGTCACTGTTTATTCAGGGTTCCAGTCACTCACTGTGTAACTGTACAGAGTCACTGTTTATTCAGGGTAAGGATCACTCACTGTGTCACTGTACAGAGTCACTGTTTATTCAGGGTAAGGATCACTCACTGTGTAACTGTACAGAGTCACTGTTTATTCAGGGTAAGGGACACTCACTGTGTAACTGTACAGAGTCACTGTTTATTCAGGGTAAGGATCACTCACTGTGTAACTGTACAGAGTCACTGTTTATTCAGGGTAAGGGTCACTCACTGTGTAACTGTACAGAGTCACTGTTTTTTCAGGGTAAGGATCACTCACTGTGTCACTGTACAGAGTCACTGTTTATTCAGGGTAAGGATCACTCACTGTTTAACTGTACAGAGTCACTGTTTATTCAGGGTAAGGATCACTCACTGTGTAACTGTACAGAGTCACTGTTTATTCAGGGTAAGGATCACTCACTGTGTAACTGTACAGAGTCACTGTTTATTCAGGGTAAGGATCACTCACTGTGTAACTGTACAGAGTCACTGTTTATTCAGAGTAAGGGTCACTCACTGTGTAACTGTACAGAGTCACTGTTTATTCAGGGTAAGGATCACTCACTGTGTAACTGTACAGAGTCACTGTTTATTCAGGGTAAGGATCACTCACTGTGTAACTGTACAGAGTCACTGTTTATTCAGGGTAAGGGTCACTCACTGTGTAACTGTACAGAGTCACTGCTAATTCAGGGTAAGGGTCACTCACTGTGTAACTGTACAGAGTCACTGTTTATTCAGGGTAAGGGTCACTCACTGTGTAACTGTACAGAGTCACTGTTTATTCAGAGTAAGGGTCCCTCACTGTGTAACTGTACAGAGTCACTGTTTATTCAGGGTGAGGGTTTAGTTCTTCTGCCATCGCCTTGCACTGAACAGCTATGGTTCCTTGATCAGCCTGTTGCCCCTTGTTGCCTCTCTGATAGTATTAATATTCTGATGGAAGACTTCTGTATATCATTGTAAATTAGCTGGGTGGGTAGAGTAAGTGATGGTGGAGAATGTAGATTGGACTGTGTGTGTGTGCAGCACCTATATATACTCCCTGTGAATTTCAAAATGCGGTGGACCAGTACCCCAGTGAGAGTCAGTGTGTGTGGGACCCGTACCCCAGTGAGAGTCAGTGTGTGTGTGGGACCTGTACCCCAGTGTGAGTCAGTGTGTGTGGGACCCATACCCCAGTGAGAGACAGTATGAAGAAATTGTACTTGTGATGTGATTTGGATCAGGAATGTGTGTG
>NW_027596203.1:356076-370194 GCF_964194155.1 Cetorhinus maximus
TAGGGGCTGGAGGGGGTTACAGAGATAGGGAGGGTTGTAGGGGCTGGAAGAGGTTACAGGGATAGGGAGGGTTGTAGGGGCTGGAGGAGGTTACAGGGATAGGGAGGGTTGTAGGGGCCGGAGGAGGTTACAGAGATAGGGAGGGCTGTATGGGCCGGAGGATGTTACAGAGATAGGGAGGGTTGTAGGGGCTGGAGGAGGTTACAGAGATAGGGAGGGTTGTAGGGACTGGAGGAGGTTACAGAGATAGGGGAGTTGTTGGGGCTGGAGGAGGTTACAGAGATAGGGAGGGTTGTCGGGGCTGGAGGATGTTACAGAGATAGGGAGGGTTGTAGGGGCTGGAGGGGGTTACAGAGATAGGGAGGGTTGTAGGGGCTGGAGGAGGTTACAGAGATAGGGAGGGTTGTAGGGGCTGGAGGGAGTTACAGAGATAGGGAGGGTTGTAGGGGCTGGAGGAGGTTACAGAGATAGGGAGGGTTGCAGGGGCTGGAGAAGGTTACAGGGATAGGGAGGGTTGTAGGAGCTGGAGGAGGTTACAGAGATAGGGAGGGTTGTAGGGGCTGGAGGAGGTTACAGAGATAAGGAGGGTTGTAGGGGCTGGAGAAGGTTACAGAGATAGGGAGAGTTGCAGGGGCTGGAGAAGGTTACAGGGATAGGGAGGGTTGTAGGAGCTGGAGGAGGTTACAGAGATAGGGAGGGTTGTAGGGGCTGGAGGAGGTTACAGAGATAAGGAGGGTTGTAGGGGTTGGAGGAGGTTACAGAGATAGGGAGGTTTGTAGGAGCTGGAGGAGGTTACAGAGATAGGGAGGGTTGTAGGGGCTGGAGGAGGTTTCAGAGATAGGGAGGGTTGTAGGGGCTGGAGGAGGTTTCAGAGATAGGGAGGGTTGTAGCGGTTGGAGGAGGTTACAGAGGTAGGGAGGAGCGGATTTAAAGGTATTTTATAATGGAGGTGTTGCCAGACCAGGCGCTAATGCGGGACAGTGTGAGCATCGGGTTTGATGAGTGAAAGGGACTTGTCCTGATTTTGGACACGGGGTTCACAGCCCCTTCTACTCAACCCCTCTCCCGACCCTCCTCCCCTCTTCTCCTTCACTGTAAACTCCTCGTTTTCCAATCAATGCTTTTTTTTTAGATTTATCCATGGGATGTGGGCTGGGCCAGGATTTATTGCCCATCCCTAACTGTTCATCCCTTGTTCAGAGGGGCATTTAAGAGTCAACCACACATCGCTGTGTGGGTCTGGAGTCACGTGTAGGGCCAGACCGGGTAAGGAGGGCAGATTTCCCTCCCTAAAGGGACATGAGTGACCCAGATGGGGTTTTACAACAATCGATGATAGCTTCATGGTCACCATCTTGGTGAGATTCACACTCAGGCCCCCAGAGAGTTAACCTGGATCTCTGGAATACTCCTCCACACCACAAGGACATCACACCCACCCTACAGAAGCTCATTTAGATGTTACTTGGTTTAGCTCCCTCTCTCTCTCACTCTCCCCCTTCTCTCATTCACTCTCTCTCTCTCTCTCTCCTCTCTCAAACTTTCCATTCTCTCTCTCCTTCTCTCTCTCCTTCTCTCTCTCCTTCTCTCTCTCTCTCTCCTCTCTCAAACTTTCCATTCTCTCTCTCCTTCTCTCTCTCCTTCTCTCTCAGTCTCTCTCTCTCTCTGTTGGGGGGGTTCGCAGTCTCAGGATGAGGGTTCGGACATTCTGGAGGAAGATGAGTTGAAATGTCTTCACTCGGAAGGTTGTGAATGTTTGGAATTCTCTCCCCCCGGGAGCTGTGGATTGTTGAGTATGTTGTTGTAGTGACCGAGATGGGAGGAGTGCACTGTCTGTCTCTGGTTCCACTTCTCCAAGGGTCACACCATATATCTAAATGCTTTCTCCAGCTAGCCACACGGTCAAATCTGTGCTCTCCCTCTGACTCTCAGAGTGACCACTCAATGTCCAGGTTTCATCAATAAACAACAACATTATTAGTTTATTATAAAAACAGACTTGTCCAATAGAAAGGAAAATCTTATTCACTTACAGTATGAAATGTGAAGATCATTCGAAATACCCTAAGTCACAAACTCACACACAAACACACACACAAACTCACACACAAACTCACACGAACACCCACATACTCACACTCACACTCTCACACATTCACACTCAACACACACACACACGTTCACACACAACACAGACATAAATTCACACAAACACCCACATACTCACACTCTCACACAATCACACTCAACACACAGACACAAACTCACACCCACACAAACACATTCACACAAACTCACACACACCCACAAACTCACACCCACACAAACACATTCACACAAACTCACACACACCCACACACACACACACTCACACACACACATTCACACACTCTCACACTCACACACACACATTCACACACTCTCACACACACACACACACACATTCACACACACTCACACACACACACACACACACACACATTCACACACACACACACACACACATTCACACACACACACACACACATACACACACACACATTCACACACTCTCACACACACACACACACACACATTCACAGACTCTCACACACACACACACATTCACACACACACACACTCACACACACACACACTCACTCTCACACACAAACTCATACATGCAGACACACACACACAGACACACACACGCACAGGGACAAACACACTCCTGAAAAAAACTAAAATAAAATAGACAAATTTTGCCAAAGTTTAAAAGTCACTGGCTCAAGGGAAGCGGACGGATGGTGGAGGCTTTGAAATGGTGTCTGGATTAAACGGCTTGTCCCTCAGTGCTCGTCTGTGAAACAATTAATGGCTCTTAAACTGCTCCCTCGACACTGTCCCCATCAAACACTCCCAGGGCAGGTACAGCACGGGGTTAGATACAGAGTAAAGCTCCCTCTACACTGTCCCCATCAAACACTCCCAGGACAGGTACAGCACAGGGTTAGATACAGAGTAAAGCTCCCTCTACACTGTCCCCATCAAACACTCCCAGGACAGGTACAGCACGGGGTTAGATACAGAGTAAAGCTCCCTCTACACTGTCCCCATCAAACACTCCCAGGGCTGGTACAGCACGGGGTTAGATACAGAGTAAAGCTCCCTCTACACTGTCCCCATCAAACACTCCCAGGACAGGTACAGCACGGGGTTAGATACAGAGTAAAGCTCCCTCTACACTGTCCCCATCAAACACTCCCAGGACAGGTACAGCACGGGGTTTGGATATAATGTTTGAGGGATGCTGTGGGGTTGGGGTGATGATGTTCTTATGTGTGATATTATCCTGGCTGAGATTAAACGATTGATTAAAACCCAGTGGAGCTGGAGTCAGTGGGATGATGATCTCCCAGTGAAGACCTGCATGGTGTGGGAAGGGATTTGGGAGAGAGATCCTGATGAGATTAGCGCTGATTAACTCAAGCCCTTTTTGGTGCAGTGGCTGGTGTGTATTGCATGGGGAACAGGGCTCTCTCTCTCTCTCTCTGCCTGTGTGACTGCCTTAGGGAGGACTGTGGGCTGTGGGCAGGTCTGCTGTCCCTAGAGGGTGGGCTGCTCCCATCTCAGCCCCCCTACAGATTCAGTGTGTTAATGGACTGAGGCAGTGTCACATCGGACTGAGGCTGTGTGTGTGAGCTGTGTGTGTGAGCTGTGTGTGTTTGTGTGTGTGAGCTGTGTGTGTTTGTGTGTGTGTGTGTGAGCGTGTGGACGCGCTGCTGCAGCATCACAGCATCCTGCAGTGCAGGATTCTGCTGTCAGGAGCCAAGTGTAGCCTGAGAGGCAGACGCAGAGCAGTACTGCAAGGAGAGAGGGAGGGAGAGACAGAGAGAGAGAGAGAGAGACAGAGAGAGAGAGAGGTGCAAGATGGCTGGTCACTCTGTGAGTAAGACTGAATGTGAGTATTGTCAAACCCTTTTTCCCCTCTTCTTGTGGTTTAAATGCAGTTGGAAATTTGTCTTTCCCAGTCATTGAGTTTCCAATGTGCGCACATCCCTCTTTAAAACAGCCCCGTCTTTGACGACCTGTAACCTGACCGGAGGGATTGGCAGTGGCCCTTTACTGTCAGCTTTCGCATCTGGGAGTTTGAATTTAACCCCCTTTCCCCCCTCCCCTCCAATAACACTTTAATAAGAACCCCCCTTTTCTCCCATCGCCAGTGGGTGACGAGCTGTTTAGTGAGATTCCCCCTCTGTACCTGTAACCGGGGTTTGCAGTACCCTGTCCCCAGGGGCGTGTGGGGAAGGGTTTAACGAAAATCCCAGCTCCCCATCCACCCAGGGGTCTGAGGGCAAGCGAACAGAGAATGTGGTTTTGCTGCCTACCTTTACAGGGAGAGAGAGAGAGCGAGAGAGAGAGTGAGAGAGAGAGAGAGAGACAGAGAGAGAGAGTGAGATTGTGAGAGAGAGAGAGAGAGAGATTGTGAGAGAGAGGGAGAGAGAGAAAGAGAGAGACAGACAGAGATTGTGAGAGAGACAGAGAGAGAGAGACATAGAGAGAGAGATTGTGAGAGAGAGAGAGGGAAAGAGAGAGACAGAGAGAGATAGAGAGATTGTGAGAGAGAGAGAGAGGGAGAGAGAGAGACAGAGAGAGAGAGAGTGAGATTGTGAGAGAGAGAAAGAGAGAGACAGACAGAGATTGTGAGAGAGACAGAGAGACAGAGACGTAGAGAGAGAAAGTGAGAATGTGAGAGAGAGAGAGAGACAGAGAGAGAGTGAGAGAGACAGAGACAGAGAGAGATTGTGATAGAGTCAGATAGAGAGAGTGAGAGAGAGAGTGAGAGAGAGAGAGAGAGTGAGAGAGACAGAGACAGGGAGAGAGAAAGTGAGAATGTGAGAGAGAGAGAGAGATTGTGAGAGAGATTGTGAGAGAGAGAGAGACTGAGAGATTGAGAGAGAGAGGGGGGAGAGAGAGTGAGAGAGAGAGACAGAGACAGAGAGAGATTGAGAGAGAGAGACAGAGAGAGAGAGAATGTGAGAGAGAGAGTGAGAGAGAGAGAGAGACAGAGACAGAGAGAGTGAGAATGTGAGAGAGAGAGTGAGAGAGAGAGACAGAGACAGAGAGAGTGAGAATGTGAGAGAGAGAGAGAGAGAGCAAGTGGTTGGTGGGCGAATGTTTAAGGTCTGTTAGGTGACAGAGGGGATTTGCCAGAGGGTAGGGTTACATTGTGGTTAATTTTACTGGGGCCAGTGATCCAGAGACTCGCCCCTAGTGATCAAATCCTCCGGCGGCATCTGGGGGAATTTGACTTCATTAAATAAATCTGAAGTCACTAACCTTCCGACTGTGAACACAGCCTATGGACAAGGAGCAGGCCTTTCAGCCCCTCGAGCCTGCTCGAGCGGGCTAGCAGGCTGTGGTTAAAAACCCACCGGGTTCACTCATGTCCCCCTTTAGGGAAGGGAAATCTGCCCGTCCTAACCCGGTCTGGCCAACAGGTGACCGCAGACCACACACCCAGACTCTTAACCCTCCCTCTGAAGTGGATGAAATGTGTTCAAGGGAGGGGCTCACCACCCGACCCCTCCAAGGGGCAATAGATGCCCGGGGGGCGCCGCACAGCCACTGAAAAATATTGAGACGTGCATTTTCAGGGATGTCTGGGACCTGCAGGTTCTGCATCCGTTGGCAACGTGTCAGGTACCAGTCACAGCACTGCAGGATCGCCTGTTCCCTGGGAATTCCCGGAGACCGCACGCTACATTCCCACACACCGCCCGCTACATTCCCACACACCACCCGCTACATTCCCACACACCACCCGCTACATTCCCACACACCGCCCGCTACATTCCCACACACCGCCCGCTACATTCCCACACACCGCCCGCTACATTCCCACACACCGCCCGTTACATTCCCACACACCGCCCGCTACATTCCCACACACCGCCCGCTACATTCCCACACACCGCCCGCTACATTCCCACACACCACCCGCTACATTCCCACACACCTCCCGCTACATTCCCACACACCGCCCGCTACATTCCCACACACCGCCCGCTACATTCCCACACACCGCCCGCTACATTCCCACACACCGCCCGCTACATTCCCACACACCGCCCGCTACATTCCCACACACCGCCCGCTACATTCACAAACACCGCCCGCTACATTCCCACACACCGCCCGCTACATTCCCACACACCACCCGCTACATTCCCACACACCACCCGCTACATTCCCACACACCTCCCGCTACATTCCCACACACCGCCCGCTACATTCCCACACACCGCCCGCTACATTCCCACACACCGCCCGCTACATTCCCACACACCGCCCGCTACATTCCCACACACCGCCCGCTACATTCCCACACACCGCCCGCTACATTCACAAACACCGCCCGCTACATTCACACACACCGCCCGCTACATTCCCACACACCACCCGCTACATTCCCGCACACAGCCCGCTACATTCCCGCACACCGCCCGCTACATTCCCGCACACCGCCCGCTACATTCCCACACACCGCACGCTACATTCCCACACATCGCCCGCTACATTCCCACACACCGCCCGCTACATTCCCACACACCGCCCGCTACATTCACAAACACCGCACGCTACATTCCCACACACAGCCCGCTACATTCCCGCACACCGCCCGCTACATTCCCGCACACCGCCCGCTACATTCCCACACACCGCCCGCTACGTTCCCGCACACCACCCGCTACATTCCCACACACCGCCCGCTACATTCCCACACACCGCCCGCTACATTCCCACACACCGCCCGCTACATTCCCACACACCGCCCGCTACATTCCCAAACACCGCCCGCTACATTCCCACACACCGCCCGCTACATTCCGGGACACCGCCCGCTACATTCCCACACACCAACCGCTACATTCCCACACACCGCCCGCTACATTCCGGGACACCGCCCGCTACATTCCCACACACCAACCGCTACATTCCCACACACCGCCCGCTACATTCCAACACACCGCCCGCTACATTCCCACACACCACCCGCTACATTCCGGGACACCGCCCGCTACATTCCCACACACCGCCCGCTACATTCCCACACACCGCCCGCTACATTCCCACACACCGCCCGCTACATTCCCACACACCGCCCGCTACATTCCCACACACCGCCCGCAACATTCCCACACACCGCCCGCTACATTCCCACACACCGCCCGCTACATTCACACACACCGCCCGCTACATTCCCACACACCACCCGCTACATTACTGGACTCCGCCCGCTACATTCCCACACACCGCCCGCTACAATCCCACACACCGCCCGCTACATTCCCACACACCGCCCGCTACATTACTGGACTCCGCCCGCTACATTCCCACACACCGCCCGCTACATTCCCACACACCGCCCGCTACATTCCCACACACCGCCCGCTACATTCCCACACACCACCCGCTACATTCCCACACACCGCCCGCTACATTCCCACACACCGCCCGCTACATTCCCACACACCGCCCGCTACATTCCCACACACCGCCCGCTACATTCCCACACACCGCCCGCTACATTCCCACACACCACCCGCTACATTACTGGACTCCGCCCGCTACATTCCCACACACCGCCCGCTACAATCCCACACACCGCCCGCTACATTCCCACACACCGCCCGCTACATTACTGGACTCCGCCCGCTACATTCCCACACACCGCCCGCTACATTCCCACACACCGCCCGCTACATTCCCACACACCGCCCGCTACATTCCCACACACCGCCCGCTACATTCCCACACACCACCCGCTACATTACCGGACTCCGCCCGCTACATTCCCACACACCGCCCGCTACATTCCCGGACACCACCCGCTGCATTCCCACACACCGCCCGCTACATTCCCACACACCGCCCGCTACATTCCCAGACACCACCTGCTACATTCCCACACACCGACCGCTACATTCCCACACATCGCCCGCTGCATTCCCACACACCGCCCGCTACATTCCCGCACACCGCCCGCTAAATTCCCAAACACCGCCTGCTACATTCCCACACACCGCCCGCTACATTCCCACACACCGCCCGCTACATTCCCACACACCGCCCGCTACATTCCCACACACCGCCCGCTACATTCCCACACACCGCCCGCTACATTCCCACACACCGCCCGCTACATTCCCACACACCGCCCGATACATTCCTGGACACCGCCCGCTACATTCCCACACACCGCCCGCTACATTCCCACTGACCGCCCGCTACATTCCCGCACACCGCCCGCTACATTCCCGCACATCGCCGGCTACATTCCCACACACCGCCCGCTACATTCCCACACACCGCCCGCTACACTCCCACACACCGCCCGCTACATTCCCACACACCGCCCGCTACATTCCCGGACACCGCCCGCTACACTCCCACACACCACCCGCTACATTCCCACACACCGCCCGCTACATTCCCACACACCGCCCGCTACATTCCCACACACCGCCCGCTACATTCCCAGACACCGCCTGCTACATTCCCACACACCACCCACTACATTCCCACACACCGCCCGCTACATTCCTGCACACCGCCCGCTACATTCCCACACACAGCCCGCTACATTCCCACACACCGCCCGCTACATTCCCACAAACCGCCCGCTACATTCCCACAAACCGCCCGCTACATTCCCATTCACCGCCCGCTACTTTCCCACACACCGCCCGCTACATTCCCACACACCGCCCGCTACATTCCCACACACCGCCCGCTACATTCCCACAAACCGCCCGCTACATTCCCATTCACCGCCCGCTACATTCCCACACACCGCCCGCTACATTCCCACACACCGCCCGCTACATTCCCGGACACCCCCCGCTACATTCCCACACACCGCCCGCTACATTCCAACACACCGCCCGCTACATTCCCACACACCGCCCGCTACATTCCCACACACCGCCCGCTACATTCCCACACACCACCCGCTACATTCCCACACACCGCCTGCTACATTCCCACACACCGCCCGCTACATTCCCACACACCGCCCGCTACATTCCCACACACCGCCCGCTACATTCCCGCACACCGCCCGCTACATTCCCACACACCGCCCGCTACATTCCCACACACCGCCCGCTACATTCCCACACAGCGCCCGCTACATTCCCACACACCGCCCGCTACATTCCCAGACACCGCCTGCTACATTCCCACACACCACCCACTACATTCCCACACACCTCCCGCTACATTCCCACACACCGCCCGCTACATTCCCACACACCGCCCGCTACATTCACACACACCGCCCGTTACTTTCCCACACACCGCCCGCTACATTCCCACACACCGCCCGCTACATTCCCACATACCGCCCGCTACATTCCCACACACCGCCCGCTACATTCCCACACACCGCCCGCTACATTCCCACACACCGCCCGCTACATTCCCACACACCGCCCGCTACATTCCCACACACCGCCCGCTACATTCCCACACACCGCCCGCTACATTCCCACATACCGCCCGCTACATTCCCACACACCGCCCGCTACATTCCCACACACCGCCCGCTACATTCACACACACCGCCCGCTACATTCCCACACACCGCCCGCTACATTCACACACACCGCCCGCTACATTCCCACACACTGCCCGCTACACTCCCACACACCGCCCGCTACATTCCCACACACCGCCCGCTACATTCCCACACACCGCCCGCTACATTCCCGGACACCACCCGCTGCATTCCCACACACCGCCCGCTACATTCCCACACACCGCCCGCTACATTCCCAGACACCACCTGCTACATTCCCACACACCGCCCGCTACATTCCCACACATCGCCCGCTGCATTCCCACACACCGCCCGCTACATTCCCGCACACCGCCCGCTAAATTCCCAAACACCGCCCGCTACATTCCCACACACTGCCCGCTACATTCCCACACACCGCCCGCTACATTCCCACACACCGCCCGCTACATTCCCACACACCGCCCGCTACATTCCCACACACCGCCCGCTACATTCCCACACACCGCCCGATACATTCCTGGACACCGCCCGCTACATTCCCGCACACCGCCCGATACATTCCTGGACACCGCCCGCTACATTCCCACACACCGCCCGCTACATTCCCACACACCGCCCGCTACATTCCTGGACACCGCCCGCTACATTCCCACACACCGCCCGATACATTCCAGGAAACCGCCCGCTACATTCCCACACACCGCCCGCTGCATTCCCACACACCGCCCGCTACATTCCCACACACCGCCTGCTATATTCCCACACACTGCGTTCGGACAGTGTTGGAAGTTTTGTTTCCATCGCAGTGGACTCGAGGTTGAGGCATGGTTGTTGCGTACGTGGCTGACTATTGGGGGACCTGAGGGTGTCTGGGGGTCAACGTCTGGGTATCAGGTTCTGGAGGTGGGCGTGACTGGTGGTAGGGGTTTTTGGAGTGGAGTTATACTGCATTGTGTGAGTCTGCGTTTGCGTGTGTGCGTGTGTGTGTGCACCTTTACATGCATGTGTGTGAGTGTGTGCGCGTGAGTGTTGTTGCATGTGCGTGTGCATGCGTGTGCGCTTGTGCATGTGTGTGTGCCTATGCATGAGTGTGTGTGTGTGTGTGCGTGCACGTGTGTGTGTGTGTGTGTGTGAGACACAGTGAGTGTGAGTTTGCACGAGTGTGAGGGTGTTTGCAAGAGTGAGTGTGTGCGTGTGTGAGTGTTTGTGAGAGTGAGCGTGAGTGAGTATTGTGTGTGTGTGAGAGAGTGAAAGTGCATGCATGTGTGTGAGTATGTGTGTGAGCGAGTGTGTGAGCAAGTGTGTGTGTGTGACAGAGGGTGGGATTGTGAGTGTATGTGAGCAAGTTAGTGTGTGAGCGAGTTAGTGTGCAAGCATGTGTGTGTTTCAGTGAGTGAGTGATTGAGTGGGTGAGTTGGTGTGTGAGTGTGAGAGTGAGTGTGAGAGTGAGTGAGTGTGAGAGTAAGTGAGTGTGCAGATGAGTGTGAGAATGAGTGACTGTGTTTGTGAGTGTGTCAGTGAGTGCAAGTGTGTCAGTAAATGTTAGTGTGTCAGTGAGTGTGAATGTGTCAGTGAGTGTGTGGGTCAGTGAGTGAGAGATTCAGTGTGTGTGTTGGTGTGTCAGTGTGAGTGTGACTGAGTGTGAGTGTGAGGAAGAGAGTGATTGAGTGTATGTGACTGAGTGTGACTGTGAGGAAGTGAGTGTGTGTGAATGAGTGAGTGTTGTGTGTGTGTGTGTGTGTGAATGAGTGAGTGTGTGTGAGAATGAGTATGTATGTGTGAATGAGTGTGTGAGGAGTGAGTAAGTGTGTGTGTGTGTGAAGAAGTGAGTGAGTGTGTGTGTGTGAGTGAGTGTGTGTGTGTGTGTAAATGAGTGCATGTGAATGTGTGTGAATGAGCGAGTGTGTGAGTGATTGTATGTGTGAATATGAGTGAGTGTGTGTGAAGGAATGAGTGTGTGTGTGTGTGAATGAATGAGAGTGATTGGGTGTGAAGGAGTGAGTGTGAATGAATGTGTGTGAATGAGTGTGCGTGTGTGAATTTGTGTGTGTGAATGAGTGAGTGTGTGAGTGATTATATGTGTATGCATGAGTGTGTGTGTATGAATGAGTGAGTGTGTGTGTATGAGCATGTGTGTGTGTGTGTGTGTGTGAGAATGAGTGTGTGTGTGAATGAGTGAGTGTGTGTGTGAATAAGTGTGTGTTTGTGAGTGTGTGTGTAAATGAGTGAGTGTGTCTATGAGTGAGTGTATGTGAGTGAAAGAGTGTGTGTGAGTGTGTGTAAATGAGTGTGTGTGTCTGTGAGTGAGTGAGTGTGTATGTGTGAGTGAGTATGTGTGTGTGTGTGTGAATGGGTGAGTGTGTCTACGAGTCAGTGTGTGTGAATGAGTGAATGTGTGTGAGTGTGTGTGAATGAGTGTGTGTGTCTGTGAGTGAGTCTGTGTGTGTGTGTAACTGAGTGTGTGTGAATGAGTGTGTGTGTGTGTGAATAAGTGTGTGTTTGTGAGTGTGTATGTGAATGGGTGAGTGTGTCTACGAGTCAGTGTGTGTGAATGAGTGAATGTGTGTGAGTGTGTGTGAATGAGTGTGTGTGTCTGTGAGTGAGTCTGTGTGTGTGTGTAACTGAGTGTGTGTGAATGAGTGTGTGTGTGTGTGAATAAGTGTGTGTTTGTGAGTGTGTATGTGAATGGGTGAGTGTGTCTACGAGTCAGTGTGTGTGAATGAGTGAATGTGTGTGAGTGTGTGTGAATGAGTGAGTGTGTCTGTGAGTGAGTGAATGTGTATGTGTGAGTGAGCATGTGTGTGTGAATAAGTGTGTATATGTGTGTGTGTCTATGTGTGTGTGTGACTGGGTGTGTGTGAATGAATGAGTGAGTGTGTAAGTGAGTGTACATGTGTGAGTGTGAATGAGTCTGTGTGTGAATGTGAATGAATGAGTGTGCGTGTGTGAATGAGTGAGTGTGTGAGTGAGTGTGTGAGTGTGCGTGAATGAGTGCATGTATGTGTGAGTGAGTGCGTGTGTGTGTAGATGAGTGAGTGTGTTGAGTAAGTGTGTGTGTGAATGTGTGTCTGCGTGAGTGTGTGTGTGTGTGTGTGAATCAGTGTGTAAGTGTGTGAGTGAATGTGTGTGTGAATGAGTGTGTGTGTGTAAATCAATGCGTGTGTGTGAGTGTGTATATGTGTGTGAATGAGTGTCTGTGTGTGAGTGTGTGTGTGTGTCAGTGAGTGAATGTGCGCATGTGTGAATGAGTGAGTGAGTGAGTGTGTGTGAGCGAGCGTGTGTGTGTGAGTGAGCGTGTGTGTGTGTGTGAGTGTGTGTGCATGTGTGTTTTTGAGTGTGTGTGTGTCAATAATTGAGTGTGTGTGAACGACTGAGTATGTGTGTGAATAAGTGTGTGTGTGTGTGAATGAATGAGTGTGTCTATGAGTGCGAGAGTGTGTGAATGATTGTGTGTGACTGTGAGTGAATGTGAATGTGTGAGTGAGCATATGTGTGTGTGTCTATGTGTGTGTGTGACTGAGTGTGTGTGTGTGTGTGAGAGTGAGCGTTTGCGTGCCTGAGCGAGTGTGTGTGTGTGAATGAGTGTGTGTGTGTGCGTGAATAAGTGTGCGACTGAGAGTGTGTGAATGAGTGAGTGAGTGTGTAAGTGAGTGTGCATGTGTGAGTGTGAATGAGTCCGTGTGTGAATGTGAATGAATGAGTGTGTGTGTGTGAATGAGCGAGTATGTGAGTGAGTGTGTGTGTGAGTGTGCGTGAATGAGTGCGTGTATGTGTGAGTGAGTGTGTGTACGTAGATAAGTGAGTGTGTGAGTAAGTGTGTGTGTCTGAGTGAGTTTGTGTGAGAGTGTATGTGTGTGAGTGAGTGTGTGTGAATGAGTGTGTGTGTGTTTAAATGAGTGTGTGTGTGTGTGTATATGTGCATGAATGAGTGTCTGTGTGTGAGCGTGTGTGTGTGTGAGTGTGTATATGTGTGTGAGTGAGTGTCTGTGTGCGAGTGTGTGTGTGTGTGTGAGTGAGTGAATGTGCGCGCGTGTGAGTGTGTGTGAGCGAGAATGTGTGTGAGCGAGCGTGTGTGTGTTTGTGAGTGAGTGAGCGTGTGTTTGTGTGAGTGAGTGCGTGTGAGTGAATGTAAGTGTGTGCATGTGTGTATGTGTGTGAATGTGTGTGTGTGTGTAAGTGAGTATGTGTGAGTGTGTGTGTGTTAGAGTGAGTGAGTGTGTGTGTCTGTGTGTGAGTGTGTGTGTGTGTGTGAGTGAGTGTGTGTGTGTGTGTGTTTGAGTGTGTGTGTGTGAGAGTAAGTATGTGTGAGTGTGTGTGTGTTTGAGTGAGTGTGTGTGTGTGTGAGTGAGTATGTGTGTGTGTTTGAGTGAGTGTGTGTGTGTGTGAGTGAGTGAGTGTGTGTGTGTGTGTGTGTGTGTGTGTGTTGGTATGTGGTGTGTGGTGTGTGGTTTGTGGTGTGTGGTGTGTTGGTGTGTGGTGAGTGGTGTGTTGGTGTGTGGTGTGTGGTGGTGTGGTGTCTGGTGTCTGGTGTGTTGATGTGTGGTGTGTTGGTG
>NW_027596203.1:385394-477894 GCF_964194155.1 Cetorhinus maximus
AGGGAGCTTTACTCTGTATCTAACCCCGTGCTGTACCTGTCCTGGGAGTGTTTGATGGGGACGGTGTAGAGGGAGCTTTACTCTGTATCTAACCCCGTGCTGTACCTGTCCTGGGAGTGTTTGATGGGGACAGTGTAGAGGGAGCTTTACTCTGTATCTAACCCCGTGCTGTACCTGTCCTGCGAGTGTTTGATGGGGACAGTGTAGAGGGAGCTTTACTCTGTATCTAACCCCGTGCTGTAGCTGTCCTGGGAGTGTTTGATGGGGACAGTGTAGAGGGAGCTTTACTCTGTATCTAACCCCGTGCTGTACCTGTCCTGAGAATTTCCTCACTGTGAAAGATTATAGATCAGGAAATGGGTTTACAGTAGGAGTGTGTGACTCAGTGTGGTCTCTCTCATGGCAATGTTCACAGAGTCAGTGTTGGGTCCTGTTTACCCTGTAATATATAATATGAGATTTTTAGACAGTTTGACACTGTCCTGTTTGCGTCCTGTCCTGCTGTCCTGGGTCAGCGCAACAGGTGAGGCCTGGTCTGACCACACTAGGGTCTCCGCTCTCAGCTACCCTGTTAAATATCAGGGTATCTTGTTGCTTGAATGGATATCTAACCTCTGCCCCCTGACCTCCATGTGCCTCTGGCATTTAACTGAGGCAGGGGAGAGGAGCAGAGAGAGTCATGGAGACCGACAACGAGATGGTGAGATGTCCGAAAGGGGAGCAGAGCTTGAGAGAGGGAGGGAGTGTGAAAGGCAGAGGATGAGAGAGAGAAAGAGCGAGAGAGAGAGAGGGAGGGAGAGAAATATGGGAGAGAGTGAGCGTACAACAGGAACAGAGAAAGCAAGAGGGAGAGAGGTCAGGACTGGGAGAGACATGGTGAGAGATGGAAAGAGAGAGACGCGGGGACCATAGAACCAGAGAAAGGTAACAGTGCAGAAAGAGGCCATTCAGCCCATCGTATCTGCACCGGCCAACAAGAAGAAATAGAAACTAGCCGCCCGTCTTAATCCCGCTTTCCTGCCCCTGGTCCGTAGCCTCACAGGTTCCAGCGCTTCAGATGCAGATCCAAGTACCTTTTAAATGAATTAAGCATTTTAGCCTCCACCACCGATTTAGACAGTGAATTCCAGACACTCACCACCCTCTGGGTGAAAAGGTTTTTCCCTCATGTCCCCTCTAACCCTTTTACCAATCGCCTTAAATCGATGCCCCCCCTGGTCATTGACCCCCTCAGCTAAGGGAGACTAGTCTTCACTGACTACCCTATCTCGGCTCCTCATAATTCTGTCCACCTCAGTTAGGTCACCCCCCCACTTCAGCCTCCTCTGTTCTGAGGGAAACAAACCCCAGCTTATCCAGTCTCTCCTCATCGCTGCAATTTTCCAGCCTGGCCGCATTCTTGTAAATCTCCTCTGCTCTCTCTCTCTCTCTCTCCAGAGCAATGATGTCCTTCCTGTGATTGTGGTGACCAGACCTGTACCCAAAACGCCAGCTGTGGCCCAACCAGCGTTTTATACAGTTCCACCATCACCTCCCTGCTTTTGTATCCAATACCTCGCCCAGTGAAGGAAAGCAGCCCACACGCTCTCTTGACCACCTTGTCCACCTGTCCCTGCCACTTTCAGGGACCCTGTGGACATGCTCTCCAAGGTCTCTCACTTCCTCAGCCCATCCCAATAACTTCCCGTTTATTGAGTATTCCCTCGCTTTGTTTGCCCTCCCCAAATGCCTTACCTCACACTTTTCCAGACTGAATTCCATTTGCCACTTCTCCGCCCACTCAACCAAACCATTGATATCATCCTGGAGTCCACAGCTATCCTCTTGACCATCAACTACACGGCCAATTACTGTGTCATATCAACTACAGGGCCAGGAGAAGCAAACAAGAGAGAGAGAGATTGAGAGAGGGAGTGCGCTTGAGGGAGAGAGGCAGAGAGAGTGGGTCAGAGACAGCAAGAGGGATAGGGAGAGATAGAGAGAGACAAAGCGAGGGAGTGTCCAGAAGACAGAGATGGCGACAGAAAGAGAGAGTGAGAAACAGACTATGGAGGTAGAGGGAGACAGTGGAGGAGAGAACTGTAAGGGAAAGAGAAGGTTAGAGAGAAAGGGGCGGGGAGGGAAGAGAGAGGGAGAATGTGGGGGAGAGAGAGAGAATGAGGGAGAGAAAGAGAGAGAGAGAGAGTGGGAATGAGGGATAATGAGGGAGAGAGAGAGGAGATTGAGAGGGAGGGAGAGAGAGAGAGAGTGGGAATGAGGGAGAATAAGGGAGAGAGACAGGAGATTGAGGGGGAGAGAGAGAGAGAATGAGGGAGAATAAGGGGGAGAGAGAGGAGATTGAGGGAGAGAGAGAGAGAATGAGGAGTATGAGGGAGAGAGAGAGAAGGAGAATGAGGGAGAGAGAGAGAAGTAGAATGAGTGGGGATAGAGAGAATGAGGGAGAGAGAGAGAGAGTGGGAATGAGGGAGAGAGAGAGAGAGTGGGAATGAGGGAGAGAGAGAGAGTGGGAATGAGAATGAGGGGGAGCGAGAGAGAGAGAGAATGAGAATGAGGGGGAGAGAGAGAGAGAATGAGAATGAGGGGAGAGAGAGAGTGGGAATGAGGGAGAATGAGGGGGAGAGCGAGAGAGAGAATGAGAATGAGGGGGAGAGAGAGAGAGAGAGAATGAGGGGGAGAGAGAGAGAGAGAATGAGAATGAGGGGGAGATAGAGAGAGAGAGAATGAGAATGAGGGGGAGATAGAGAGAGAGAGAATGAGGGGGAGAGAGAGAGAATGAGAATGAGGGGGAGAGAGAGAGAGAGATAATGACAATGAGGGGGAGAGAGAGAGAGAGAGAATGAGAATGAGGGGGAGAGAGAGAGAGAGAGAGAGAGGAGAATGAGGGGGAGAGAGAGAGAGAGAGAATGAGAATGAGGGGGAGATAGAGAGATAGAGAGAGAGAGAATGAGGGGAGAGAGAGAGAGAGAGAATGAGAATGAGGGGGAGATAGAGAGAGAGAGAGAGAGAATGAGGGGAGAGAGAGAGACAGAGAGAGAGAGAATGAGGGAGAGAGAGAGAGAGAGAGAGAGAATGAGGGAGAGATTCCCAGTTGGGTCTCAGGAGAGGTGATGAGGTTTTATTCACAGATGGAATCTCAATCCCCTGTTCAGTGAGGATGAATAATTTAGCTGCATCTGTCAGACAGGCAGAGCACAGTCCGATCCCACTGTTTCATTAATGGAGGGAAGATAACGAGGATGTTTTGGCTGAAATCAATGGAGATGTTAAGGCTGCAGAAGTTGGGAAAACACCAGAAAATACTAACTGTGTTTATTATTTCTTTATTTTCCAGTGATCTCTGCAAATGAGGACCAGTTTGCATACGGTCAGTAAACAGAACCTTCAAAAATCATTCTAACCTGTAACAGACTAATGGAGATGGGTCCCACACACACACTGACTCTCACTGGGGCACGGGTTCCACACACACTGACTCTCACTGGGGTACGGGTCACACACACACTGACTCTCACTGGGGCACGGGTCCCACGCACACTGACTCTCACTGGGGTACGGGTCCCACGCACACTGAGTCTCACTGGGGTACGGGTCCCACACACACTGACTCTCACTGGGGTACAGGTCCCACACACACTGACTCTCACTGGGGTACGGGTCCCACACACTGACTCTCACTGGGGTAGGGGTCCCACACACACTGACTCTCACTGGGGTACGGGTCCCACACACACTGACTCTCACTGGGGTACGGGTCCCACACACACTGACTCTCACTGGGGTAGGGGTCCCACACACACTGACTCTCACTGGGGTACGGGTCCCCCACACACTGACTCTCACTGGGGTACGGGTCCCACACACACTGACTCTCACTGGGGTAGGGGTCCCACACACACTGATTCTCACTGGGGTAGGGGTCCCACACACACTGACTCTCACTGGGGTACGGGTCCCCCACACACTGACTCTCACTGGGGTACGGGTCCCACACACACTGACTCTCACTGGGGTAGGGGTCCCACACATATATATTAGTCCCTGTATGATCAACACTGATTCCGAATCTCATTCCCCCTCTATTTCCTCCAAACCTCCCTGCTCTCCCTATGTGTATAATTTAAGAAAGACAATTGCGTTGGAGTTTTATTTTTATTTGTTCATGGGATGTGGGTGTCGCTGGCTCGGCCAGCATTCATTGCCCATCCCTAATTACCCTCGTTCAGAGGGGCATTTCTAAGTGTCAACCACATCGCTGTGTGGGTCTGGAGTCACATGTAGGCCAGACCAAGAAAGGACAACAGATTACCCTCCTTGAAGGGACATTAGTGATCCATTTGTGGGTTTTTATGACAATCGGCAGTGGTTTCCTGGTCACCCTCAGACCTTTAAGTCCAGATTTTTATAGAGTTCAAATTTCACCATCAGCCGTGGTGGGATTTGAACCCGGGTCCCCAGAGGATACCCCTGGGCCCTGTGGGCCACTGGTCCAGTGACAAGGCCATATAGCCGCCACCTCCCTCCCCTCTTCGGCCTTGCGGAGAGGGATTTGGGGAAACTGGGGCCTGTTATTCTCGGGAGTTTCGAAGGACGAGAGGCAATCTCATTGCGACCCACAAAACGCTTAAAGGGACAGACAGGGTGGGGGCGGGTGAGACGTTTCCCCCCACCCCTGGTTGGGGAGGGTGGGGGTCTAGAGCCAGGGGGACACAATTTCAAAATAAGTGGGGGGGGAGGCCACTCAGGACCGAGAGGGAGAGAAACTTTCCTTTAGTCGGAGGCTTGTGAAAATTTGGACTCCTCTACCCCAGCGGGTCAGGAGAGCTCAGTCACCGAGTAGGTTTAAGGTTAAGGGGGGGGTTGACTGGTTTCTGATTGACGATAGGGTCGAGGGGTTATGGGGGAGAGGGTGAGGGTGAAAGGCACTGACGTGTTCGATCGGGCTGAATGGCCTCCTCCTGTTGCCCCAAGGGCAGGATTTTCCAGTGTGAAATGGCGACAGGCCACCTCCCGGGCACTGCCAGTCCTGTCACATATCGCCTGCCCGACAACTGCAAAATCCTGCCCCGGTCTTCCTCAGCTCCCAGCTCCCGTGGCGCGAGAGCCTTCCAGCAACTCGGGGTGTCCCGAAGCGTTCCAGCGGCCGACGAAGGGGCTTTTCTCTTCGAGTCGCGGTCGTAGTGCAGGAACCGAGGCAGCCAATTGGGGGGCACAGCAAGATCCCACGACCAGCAAAGTCACCAGTCAGCCAGGTCGCCTGTTTTCAGTCACGTGGGTTGAACCGTACGCCAACTCGGTCGCCTTCGGGTTTCTGACACAGGGAATCGTAGGGGGACGTTCCGAGATCCAGACACCTGAACCCCGAATCCAGCTGACACTCCCAGAGTCAGGACTGAGGGAGTGCTGCACTGTCCGAGGGTCAGTACTGAGGGAGTGCCGCACTGTCGGAGGGTCAGTACTGAGGGAGCGCCGCACTGTCAGAGGGTCAGTACTGAGGGAGTGCCGCACTGTCAGAGGGTCAGTACTGAGGGAGTGACGCATTGTCAGAGGGTCAGTACTGAGGGAGTGCCGCACTGTCAGAGGGTCAGTACTGAGGGAGTGCCGCACTGTCGGAGGGTCAGTACTGAGGGAGTGCCGCACTGTCGGAGGGTCAGTACTGAGGGAGTGCCGCACTGTCGGAGGGTCAGTACTGAGGGAGTGCTGCACTGTCAGAGGGTCAGTACTGAGGGAGTGCTGCACTGTCGGAGGGTCAGTACTGAGGGAGTGCCGCACTGTCAGAGGTCCTGTTATTCCTCTCTGAGAGTTCACACCGAGGCCCCGTCTGCCCTCTCAGTTTGAATGTTAAAGATCCCTCAGGCCCCATTTCGAGGGAGAGCTGCAGTGGCTCCCTCCGGGGTCTCCCAGCCTCATTCTGTCCCTCAGCACCTGTTACCGAAATGGGGAGCTGCTCCTCACCGCAGTGCTGTGAACGGGATCTTGCTGTGCGCCCATCCATTGCCTCTACCGGGCATTACAGCCAAGACCACGCTTCAAGCTAAAAACAAGAACCTCGTGGGCAGTCACAGTCTCTTTGGGAAACCCTGAGGAGGTGAGAGGTGCTATAGAAATTCAAGGCTTTGTTCCCTTTTGCAGAGCGTGGTGAACCTTTACCTTTGATGGCGCCTCTTACAACCCCCGAAGAATATCCTCACGGCCTGTTTGATTCCCTTCACAGATTACGATACTATAAGAACAACGGGTCTGATTCTGGCCATCATCATGTTCGTTGCTGGGATTGTCATTGCTTTGAGTGAGTACGCCTCCACCCAATCTCAACGGGTACGCTGTCACTGTACATCGAGGATCACACCCAGCACTGTCCGCAAAATCGAACGGCCCTTCAGTGGACGCTCGCTCCCTGTCCCCCAAAAACCTCACTTCCCGTCGGCAGGAGGTCACTTCCCGCCCTCAGGACCTTGCCGCCTCCGGTTGGACCTTGGGGGTCAATGGTCCCGAACGCAAGTTCCGCGGACGGCAGGCATGCGATGAAAATGTCCATGTAAACAGTCACGTGGCAATGGCGCCCTCCGTCCACTGACGGCGCTGTGGCATCGCAATTGGAGACCTCCCTTGTTCCCCAGACCTCCGAATCGGCAAAGGATTCTCCTTACCAATTCGGCATCCGTTGCTCTGTTACATGGGGTGTAATAATTTAGTAATAGAGGTTCATTTGAGAGTAGGAAATCATTGTCCCTCACCCTAGAATGACCTTTGTTGCCCATCCCTAGTTGCCCCTTGAGAAGGTGGTGGCTGAGCTGCCTTCTTGAGCCGCTGCAGTCCATGTGGTGTAGGTACACCCACAGCGCTGTTAGGGAGGGAGTTCCAGGATTTTGACCCAGCGACAGTGAAGGAACGGCCGATATATTTCCAAGTCAGGATGGTGAGTGGCTTGGAGGGGATCTTCCAGGTGGGGGTGTCCCCCATGTGTCTGCTGCCCTTGTCCTTCTAGATGGTAGAGGTCGTGGGTTTGGAAGGTGCTGTCGAAGGAGCCTTGGTGAGTTGCTGCAGTGCATCTTGTAGATGGTACACACGCTGCTGCTACTGTGCGTCGGTGGTGGAGGGAGTGAATGTTTGTGGGCGGGGTGTCATTCAAGTGGCTGCTTTGTCCTGCACTGTCGATGGGTCAGTACTGAGGGAGTGCTGCACTGTCAGAGGATCCATACTGAGGAATCGCTGCACTGCCGGAGGCTCAATACTGAGGGAGTGCTGCACTGTCGGAGCGTCAGTAATGAGGGAGTGCTGCTCTGTCAGAGGGTCCGGAATAAGTAATTGGAGGAGCACAGAGGGTTGTAGGGGATGGAGGAGGTTACAGAGATAGGGAGGGTTGTAGGGGCTGGAGGAGGTTACAGAGATAGGGAGGGTTGTAGGGGCTGGAGGAGGATACAGAGATAGCGAGCATTGTAGGGGCTGGAGGAGGTTACAGAGACAGGGAGGGTTGTAGGGGCTGGAGGAGGTTACAGAGATAGGAAGGTTGTAGGGGCTGGAGGAGGTTACAGAGATAGGGAGGGTTGTATGAGCTGGAGAAGGTTACAGAGATAGGGAGGTTTGTAGGGCTGGAGGAGGTTACAGGGATAGGCAGGGTTGTAGGGGCTGCAGGAGGTTACAGAGATAGGGAGGGTTGTAGGTGCTGGTGGAGGTTACAGAGATAGGGAGGGTTGTAGGGGCTGCAGGAGGTTACAGAGATAGGGAGGGTTGTAGGGAGTGGAGGAGGTTACAGAGATCGGAAGGGTTGTAGGGTCTGGAGGAGGTTACAGAGATAGGCAGGTTTGTAGGGGCTGGAGGAGGTTACAGAGATAGGGAGGGTTGTAGGGGCTAGAGGAGGATACAGAGATAGGGAGGGTTGTAGGGGCTGGAGGAGGTTACAGAGATAGTGAGGGTTGTAGGGGCTAGAGGAGGTTACAGAGGTAGGGAAGGTTGTAGAGGCTGGAGGAGGTTGCAAAGAAATGTAGTGTTATAGGGGCTGGAGGAGGTTACAGAGATACGGAGGGGTTGTAGGGGCTGGAGGAGGTTACAGAGATAGGGAGGGTTATAGGGGCTGGAGGAGGTTACAGAGATAGGGAGGGTTGTAGGGGCTGGAGGAGGTTACAGAGATAGGGAGGGTTATAGGGGCTGGAGGAGGATACAGAGATAGCGAGCATTGTAGGTGCTGGTGGAGGTTACAGAGATAGGGAGGGTTGTAGGGGCTGGAGGAGGTTACAGAGATAGGGAGGGTTGTAGGGAGTGGAGGAGGTTACAGAGATCGGAAGGGTTGTAGGGTCTGGAGGAGGTTACAGAGATAGGGAGGTTTGTAGGGGCTGGAGGAGGTTACAGAGATAGGGAGGGTTGTAGGGGCTGAAGGAGGTTACAGAGATAGGGAGGTTTGTAGGGGCTGGAGGAGGTTACAGAGATAGGGAGGGCTGTTGGGGCTGGAGGTGGTTACAGAGATAGGGAGGGTTATAGGGGCTGGAGAAGGTTACAGAGATAGGGAGGGTTGTATGAGCTGGAGAAGGTTACAGAGATAGGGAGGGTTGTAGTGGGCTGGAGGAGGTTACAGGGATAGGCAGGGTTGTAGGGGCTGCAGGAGGTTACAGAGATAGGGAGGGTTGTAGGTGCTGGTGGAGGTTACAGAGATAGGGAGGGTTGTAGGGGCTGGAGGAGGTTACAGAGATAGGGAGGGTTGTAGGGAGTGGAGGAGGTTACAGAGATCGGAAGGGTTGTAGGGTCTGGAGGAGGTTACAGAGATAGGGAGGTTTGTAGGAGCTGGAGGAGGTTACAGAGATAGGGAGGGTTGTAGGGGCTGAAGGAGGTTACAGAGATAGGGAGGTTTGTAGGGGCTGGAGGAGGTTACAGAGATAGGGAGGGCTGTTGGGGCTGGAGGTGGTTACAGAGATAGGGAGGGTTATAGGGGCTGGAGGAGGTTACAGAGATAGGGAGGGTTATAGGGGCTGGAGGAGGTTACAGAGATAGGGAGGGTTGTAGTGGGCTGGAGGAGGTTACAGAGATAGGGAGGTTTGTAGGGGCTGGAGGAGATTACAGAGATAGGGAGGGTTGTAGGGGCTGGAGGAGGTTACAGAGATAGGGAGGTTTGTAGGGGCTGGAGGAGGTTACAGAGATAGGGAGGGTTGTAGGGGCTGGAGGATGTTAGAAGCAGAAGGACAGGGACAGGGGCAGAGAAAGAAGGATTTGAAAATTTGAAAGTTGAAGCATTGAGATCCTGGGATCAAACTCCAGGTGGGTGAACGGAGGTAAATCAGTGAATCATCCAGAAAGTCAAACATTGAATGGTGTGTGATGGAATCGCAGGTCATTCTGAATGATTACATCAATATCCGTGATCTCTCCAGGATCAGTGTTGATTTTGTTTAATCCCATAAACACCGGGAAATAATTCACTTCAAAAAAAAATAAACTGACGCTCTCTGTCCAAGTCAATCTCATTCTGTATGTGTGATTAACTTTCATTAATTCTATCTCATTTCATATTCACAGGCAAGAAGTTCAAATGTGGAAAGTTATCAAAGTAAGAATTACATTTCAATTCATTTTGCGGATAAAACAGAGATAGAACGAGTTAGATACAGAGTAAAGCTCCCTCTACACTGTCCCCATCAAACACTCCCAGGACAGGTACAGCACGGGGTTAGATACAGAGTAAAGCTCCCTCTACACTGTCCCCATCAAACAATCCCAGGACAGGTACAGCACGGGGTTAGATACAGGGTAAAGCCCCCTCTAAACTGTCCCCATCAAACACTCCCAGGACAGGTACAGCACGGGGTTAGATACAGAGTAAAGCTCCCTCTACACCGTCCCCATCAAACACTCCCAGGACAGGTACAGCACGGGGTTAGATACAGAGTAAAGCTCCCTCTACGCTGTCCCCATCAAACACTCCCAGGACAGATACAGCACGGGGTTAGATACAGAGTAAAGCTCCCTCTACACTGTACCCAACAAACACTCCCAGGACAGGTACAGCACGGGGTTAGATACAGAGTAAAGCTCCCTCTACACCGTCCCCATCAAACACTCCCAGGACAGGTACAGCACGGGGTTAGATACAGAGTAAAGCTCACTCTACACTGTCCCCATCAAACACTCCCAGGACAGGTACAGCACGGGGTTAGATACAGAGTAAAGCTCCCTCTACACCGTCCCCATCAAACACTCCCAGGACAGGTACAGCACGGGGTTAGATACAGAGTAAAGCCCCCTCTACACTGTCCCCATCAAACACTCCCAGGACAGGTACAGCATGGGGTTAGATACAGAGTAAAGCTCCCTCTACACCGTCCCCATCAAACACTCCCAGGACTGGTACAGCACGGGGTTAGATACAGAGTAAAGCTCCCTCTACACCGTCCCCATCAAACACTCCCAGGACAGGTACAGCACGGGGTTAGATACAGAGTAAAGCTCCCTCTACACCGTCTCCATCAAACACTCCCAGGACAGGTGCAGCACGGGGTTAGATACAGAGTAAAGCTCCCTCTACACTGTCCCCATCAAACACTCCCAGGACAGGGACAGCACGGGGTTAGACACAGAGTAAAGCTCCCTCTACACTGTCCCCATCAAATACTCCCAGGGCAGGTACAGCACGGGGTTAGATACAGAGTAAAGCTCCCTCTACACCGTCCCCATCAAACACTCCCAGGACAGGTACAGCACGGGGTTAGATACAGAGTAAAGTTCCCTCTAATGTGTTAAAATCTCTCTTTTTCAGTGGAAGTCAAACTGGTGAGACCCAGACAACGCCGATTCCAGGTGATTATTTGTAGCTTTGTAACACTGTGCCCCTCAGTTGGTGATTCTCCCAGCTTTGCTGGATCTATAGATGTGTCTAGTATAATAATGTCCCACCCCCAACAAGCCCACATTCTCCAATACATCCAGAATTGCAAACACTGCCTACTCCCTGTATTAGAATCGGGACATTTTGAGCCTCAGTGGAGATGAGGAGAGGAGAGTGTCTGGGGACAATCTCACACATCCATTTCCTGAACTAAGTGATAGCAATCTTGAAAGCAAACTGTAACTCCCAAGGTCTAACATCCCGGAACTAATCCCACAACCCTCATCATTAAAACGAGTAATCTGGGCGGAACCCTAACCCTAAGCCTCACCCTCATGCTCACCCTCATCCAAACCCTCACCCTAAAACTAATCCTCACCCTAACCCTAACCCCAATACCAACCCTATTCCTAACCCTCACCCTAACCCTCACCCTCACACTCACCCTCACCCAAACCCTCACCCTAAACCTAATCCTCACCCTAACCCTAACCCTAACCCTAACCCTCACCCTAATCCTAACCACCTCAACTTAATGCTAATCCTAACTCTAACCCTCTCCCAAACTCTAACTCTAACTCTTACCCTAGCCCTTACCACAACCCAAATCTAACGCTAACTCTGTCCCAAACCACAACCCCAACCCCAATGCCAACCTTAACCCTAACTCTCGCCTTAACTCTCACACTCACCCTAACCCTAACCTTAAACCTAGCCCGAACCCTAACCCTAACCCTCACCCTAACCTTAGCCCTAACCCTAACCCTAACCCTAATCCGAACCCTCTCCAAACCCTAACCCTAACCCTAGCCTCAACTATAATCCTTACCCTCACCCAAAACCTTACCCTCTCCCAAACCCTTACCCTCTCCCAAACCCTAACCCTCTCCCAAACCCTAACCTACTCCCAAACTCTTACCCTCTCCCAAACCCTTACCCTCTCCCAAACCCTAACCTACTCCCAAACCCTTACCCTCTCCCAAACCCTTACACTCTCCCAAACCCTTACCCTCTCCCAAACCCTAACCCTCTCTCAAACCCTTACCCACTGCCAAACCCTTACCCTCTCCCAAACCCTAACCTATTGCCAAATCCTAACCCTCTCCCAAACCCTTACCCTCTCCCAAACCTTAACCTACTCCCAAACCCTTACCCTCTCCCAAACCCTTACCCTCTCCCAAACCATTACCCTCTCCCAAACCCTAACCTACTCCCAAACCCTTACCCTCTCCCAAACCCTTTCCCTCTCCCAAACCCTAACCTACTCCCAAACCCTTACCCTCTCCCAAACCCTTACACTCTCCCAAACCCTTACCCTCTCCCAAACCCTAACCCTCTCTCAAACCCTTACCCACTGCCAAACCCTTACCCTCTCCCAAACCCTAACCCACTCCCAAACCCTTACCCTCTCCCAAACCCTTACCCTCTCCCAAACCCTAACCCTCTCCCAAACCCTAACCTACTCCCAAACCCTTACCCTCTCCCAAACCCTAACCTACTCCCAAATCCTTACCCTCTCCCAAACCCTTACCCTCTCCCAAACCCTAGCCCTCTCCCAAACCCTTACCCTCTCCCAAACCCAAACCCTCTCCCAAACCCTAACCCTCTCCCAAACCCTTACCCACTCCCAAAACCTAACCCTCTCCCAAACCCTTACCCTCTCCCAAACCCTTACCCTCTCCCAAACCCTAACCCTCTCCCAAACCCTTACCCTCTCCCAAACCCAAACCCTCTCCCAAACCCTAACCCTCTCCCAAACCCTTACCCACTCCCAAAACCTAACCCTCTCCCAAACCCTTACCCTCTCCCAAACCCTTACCCCCTCCCAAACCCTAATCCTCTCCCAAACCCTAACCCTCTCCCAAACCCTTACCCACTCCCAAAACCTAACCCTCTCCCAAACCCTTACCCTCTCCCAAACCCTTACCCCCTCCCAAACCCATACCCACTGCCAAACCCTTACCCTCTCCCAAACCCTTACCCTCCCCCAAACCATAACCCTCTCCCAAACCCTTACCCACTCCCAAACCCTTACCCGCTCCCAAACCCTAACTCTCTCCCAAACTCTAACCCTCTCCCAAACCCTTCCCCGCTCCCAAACCCTAACCCTCTCCCAAACCCTTACCCTCTCCCAAACCCTTACACTCTCCCAAACCCTTACCCTCTCCCAAACCCTAACCCTCTCTCAAACCCTTACCCACTGCCAAACCCTTACCCTCTCCCAAACCCTAACCTATTGCCAAATCCTAACCCTCTCCCAAACCCTTACCCTCTCCCAAACCTTAACCTACTCCCAAACCCTTACCCTCTCCCAAACCCTTACCCTCTCCCAAACCATTACCCTCTCCCAAACCCTAACCTACTCCCAAACCCTTACCCTCTCCCAAACCCTTTCCCTCTCCCAAACCCTAACCTACTCCCAAACCCTTACCCTCTCTCCCAAACCCTTACACTCTCCCAAACCCTTACCCTCTCCCAAACCCTAACCCTCTCTCAAACCCTTACCCACTGCCAAACCCTTACCCTCTCCCAAACCCTAACCTATTGCCAAATCCTAACCCTCTCCCAAACCCTTACCCTCTCCCAAACCTTAACCTACTCCCAAACCCTTACCCTCTCCCAAACCCTTACCCTCTCCCAAACCATTACCCTCTCCCAAACCCTAACCTACTCCCAAACCCTTACCCTCTCCCAAACCCTTTCCCTCTCCCAAACCCTAACCTACTCCCAAACCCTTACCCTCTCCCAAACCCTTACACTCTCCCAAACCCTTACCCTCTCCCAAACCCTAACCCTCTCTCAAACCCTTACCCACTGCCAAACCCTTACCCTCTCCCAAACCCTAACCCACTCCCAAACCCTTACCCTCTCCCAAACCCTTACCCTCTCCCAAACCCTAACCCTCTCCCAAACCCTAACCTACTCCCAAACCCTTACCCTCTCCCAAACCCTAACCTACTCCCAAATCCTTACCCTCTCCCAAACCCTTACCCTCTCCCAAACCCTTACCCACTCCCAAACCCTTACCCGCTCCCAAACCCTAACTCTCTCCCAAACTCTAACCCTCTCCCAAACCCTTCCCCGCTCCCAAACCCTAACCCTCTCCCAAACCCTAACCCTCTCCCAAACCCTTACCCACTCCCAAACCGTAACCCTCTCCCAAACCCTAACCCTCTCCCAAACCCTAACTCTCTCCCAAACCCTTACCCTCTCCCAAGCCTTTACCTTCTCCCAAACCCTTCCCATCTCCCCAACCTAACCCTCTCCCAAACCCTTACCCTCTCCCAAGCCCTGACCTTCTCCCAAACCCTTACCGTCTCCCCAACCCTAACCCCTAACCCTAACCCTAAATCTAACCCTCACCCTAACCCAAACCCTAACCTAACCCCCGACCCCTAACCCTAACCCTAACCCTAACCCTAACTCTAACCCCTAACCTCTAACCCTCAATCTAACCCTAACCAAAACCCTAACCCCTAACCCCAATCCTCATAGTAACCCAAACCCTAACCCAAACCAGAACCCTAACCTTAATGCTAAACCTAAACCTAACCCTAACCCTAACCCTAACCCTAATCCTAACCCTAATCTTTAAAATGCAAATCCTAACCCTGGACCTAACCATTATCCTAACCCTCATCCTCATCCTTAACATGCAAATTGTAACCCCAACCTGAAACCTAACTCTGTAACTATCTAACTCTCTAACTCAATCCCCAATAACCCAACCCTAATAACCTAACCTCTAAATCTCGAACATTAACCCTAATAACCTAACCCTAATACCCTAACTCTAATAGCCCTAACCTCTAAATCTCAAACACTAGCCCTAATAAATCAACCCTAATACCCTAACCCTAATAACCTAACCTCTAAATCTTGAACACGAACCCTAATACCAAAACCTAACCTCTAAATCTCGAACACTAGCCCTAATAAATCAACCTTAATACCCCAACCCTAATAACCTAACCACTAAATCTTGAACACTAGTCCTAACACACTAACACTTACTATAACCCTAATCTTTAACACCCTAACCCTAACACCAACACAACGCCCTAATTCACTAACTCTGATATTTGAACCCTGACCCCAACCCTAACTCTAAGACTCAAAAGTAACCACTGTACCCCTGAAACCATTAATCATATATCTAACCCCCTGACCAACCCATGAACATAACACCATATCTCAACACCAAACCCAATGCCCCATAGCCTAAAACCTTAACTTTAACCTCAACTATAACCCTAACTCAAAACACAGCCCCTAATGCCAGCCCCAAATCCCAACCCAATCCCCTAAGTAAATGTACCAACATACGAAATAGGAACAGGGATAGGCCATTCAGCCCCTCGAGCCTGCTCTGCTATTCAATGTGATCATGGCTGATCTATTTGTGTTTTGAATTCCACATTCCCATCAACCCCTGATAACCTTTGATTTCTTTGCCTAACAAGAACCTATCTACCTCTGCCTTAAAAATATTCAAGTGACATTCATGCCACACAAATGCCAGGCAATGACCATCTCCAGCAAGAGAGAATCCAACCATCACCTCTTGACATTCAATGGAATTACCATCACTGAATCCCCCACCATCAACATCCTGGATGTTACCATTGACCAGAAACTGAACTGGACCAGCCATATAAATACTGTGGCTACAAGAGCTGGTCAGAGGCTGGGAATCCTGCAGTGAGTAACTCACCTCCTGACTCCCCAAAGCCTGTCCACCATCTACAAGGCACAAGTCAGGAGTGTGATGGAATACTCCCCACTTGCCTGGATGAGTGCAGCTCCCACAAAACTCAAGAAGCTCAACACCGCCCAGGACAAAGCAGCCCTGCTTGATTTGCACCCCATCCACAAACTTCACTTCCTCCACCACCGACACACAGTAGCAGCAGTGTGTGTACCATCTACAAGATGCACTGCAGCAACTCACCAAGGCTCCTTAGACAGCACCTTCCAAACTCACGACCACTACCATTTAGAAGGACAAGGGCAGCAGACACATGGGGAACACCACCACCTGGAAATTCCCCTCCAAGCCACACACCATCCTGACTTGGAAATATATCGGCCGTTCCTTCACTGTCGCTGGGTCAAAATCCTGGAACTCCCTCCCTAACAGCGCTGTGGGTGTACCTACACCACAGGGACTGCAGCGGCTCAAGAAGGCAGCTCACCACCACCTTCTCAAGGGCAATTAGGGATGGGCAATAAATGCTGGGCCCGGCCAACGATGCCCACATCCCATGAATGAATAAAATAAAACAAAAAATATTCATGACCCCGTCTCCACCACCTTCTGAGGCAGAGAGTTCCAAAGTCGCACAAGCCTCAGAGAGAAAAAAAACTCTCCTCATTTCTGTCCTAAAAGGGTGACCCCTAATTTTAAGCCAGTGCCCCCTAGTTCTGGACCAACCCACAAGAGGAAACATCCTTTCCACGTCCACTTTGTCGAGGCCGTTCAGGATCTTGTAAACTTCAATCAAATCCCCCCTCACTCTTCTAAACTCCAGTGGAAACAAGCCCAGTCTGTCCAACCCTTTCCTCATAAGACAACCCACTCATTCCAGGTATCAATCCAGTAAACCTCCTCTGAACTCCATCCAACGCATTTACATCCTTCCTTAAATAAGGAGACCGAAACTGCGCACGGTATTCGAGATGCGGTCTCAACAATGCCCTGTGTAACTGAAGCATGACATCCTTGCTTTCGTGTTCAATTCCCCTAACCCCTTAACCCTAACCCCTTAAGCCTAATACCAACCCAACTCCCCTAACCCTAACCCAACCCCCTAAGTCAAACCCCTGAACCCTACCATGTCCAACCCCCATCTGCAAAACCCAACCCTCCAATTGCAAGATGTCAACAACCATTCTGTTTCCTTCTTCCTACAGCTCCCTCCGAACACATCCACGTCTGAGAGATGATTGGGATGTGACGGCGACTCACTGTGCCAGGACACGGAGGGCGGACTGAGCCGGGGGTGGTGGGGTTGGGGGGTGGGGGGTGGGGGGTGGGGGGGGGGGTGAAGGGGTGAGGGCGCATGTGTTGCTCTGAACACACCCCCTGACTCCCCGCATCCACCTCTTCCCCCCCCCACCCCCCCCTCAACCCCCGCTCTCTCTCTCTCTAACCCCCTCTCCCCAAGGGGGCCTCCGCTGATATCAAGATGTGACGTGACCTCACGCCCTCCGAGACCTTCTTCCCCCCCCACCTCGATGAGGTGCAGACGGGGGGGAAAACCCTTCCCCTCCTGAGTGAGTCGGCACCCTCTCTCTCCAGAACCGCGAGACTCCAGATGCATGCGACTTCTAGAAGAATGGCCTCCCTCTCCGATATCGCCGGCCCAGGATTGTCGGGAATGATGTTCGCCAGGACGCAGGGGGACGCTGTGGAAGGGAGAACCCCCCCCACCCCAAACCCCCAACCCCCAACCCCCCCCCCCACCATCCGGTCCCCTCGACGCCAGCTGGACACTTACGGCCTCACTACCGAGAACATGGTTGCCGCTGGATTGGGGGTGGGTGGTTTTCGATTGGTCTCCGAGCTCCTCCCGCCTAGCAACGCGCCCCACCCTCCACCTGCCCCCCCCCTCCACCGTGGCCTCTCGAACGACATTCCCGCTGCCCCTCCCTGGAAAACCCCCTCGGAAACCCCCGAGGGCGACTCGCGATTGTACATCCGGCGGTTTATACAATAAAATCCAAGAAAGACCCGTGGAGTTTTTGCTTCGCTTGCTGTCTGGGCCCTGGGGGGGAACACTGCTGGTCCAACGAACCCCTCAGGACAACCTCCCCCTCCCCCCACCCCCAAGCACCACCCACCGTCCCCCTGCCCCTCTTCGCTAGACTCCAGCTCGAATCTCGGAGCTCAGGACCCCAATTCCCAGGCCCAGCGAAGGGAGCTGGGGGGTTGGGATCAAGGATAAGGCTTTGAAAGTCGGGGCTAAACCATTAGAGGTTGACGGATGGGGCTGGTCTTAGGGTGACGGTGACGGGATTGGCGGGGGTTGCGCTATTGGCATCAGAGTGAGGCTCGGGGCTGGGGTTAAAGGGCTAAGGTTCGGGGATGGAGTTTCAAGGGTTTGGGGTTGGCCTGGGTGGGGGCAAGGATGTTAGGATTTGGGGTTTGTGGAATTGGAGAACGGGGTCCCGGGTGGGAAGAAGGTCAGGACCCATTGGCTTGGGTTTGAGGGTATTAGGGGGAGGGGTTAAGTGCGGGACGAGGGTCAGGGTTTTGCAGCTCAGGTTGGAGTCAGTACTGAGGGAGTGCCGCACTGTCGGAGGGTCAGTACTGAGGGAGTGCCGCACAGTCAGAGGGTCAGTACTGAGGGAGTGCTGCACTGTCGGAGGGTCAAACTGAGGGAGTGCCGCACTGTCAGAGGGTCAGTACTGAGGGAGTGCTACACAACTGGAGGGTCAGTACTGAGGGAGCGCTGCACTGTAGGAGGGTCAGTGCTGAGGGAGTGCCGCATTGTCAGAGGGTCAGTACTGAGGGAGTGCTGCACTGTCAGAGTGTCAGTGCTGAGGAAGTGCTGCACTGTCAGAGGGTTAGTGCTGAGGGAGTGCCGCACTGTCGGAGGGTCAGTATTGAGGGAGTGCTGCACTGTCAGAGTGTCAGTGCTGAGGGAGTGCTGCACTGTCAGAGGGTCAGTGCTGAGGGACTGCCGCATTGTCGGAGGGTCAGTACTGAGGGAGCGCTGCACTGTCAGAGGGTCAGTGCTGAGGGAGTGCTGCACTGTCAGAGGGTCAGTACTGAGGGAGTGCCGCATTGTCGGAGGGTCAGTACTGAGGGAGCGCTGCACTGTCAGAGGGTCAGTACTGAGGGAGTGCCGCATTGTCAGAGGGTCAGTATTGAGGGAGTGCTGCACTGTTGGAGGGTCAGTACTGAGGGAGTGCTGCACTGTCGGAGGGTCAGTACTGAGGGAGTGCTGCACTGTCGGAGGGTCAGTACTGATGGAGTGCTGCACTGTCGGAGGGTCAGTACTGAGGGAGTGCTGCACTGTCGGACGGTCAGTACTGAGGGAGTGCTGCACTGTCGGAGGGTCAGTACTGAGGGAGTGCTGCACTGTCAGAGGGTCAGTGCTGAGGGAGTGCTGCACTGTCAGAGGGTCAGTGCTGAGGGAGTGCTGCACTGTCGGAGGGTCAGTACTGAGGGAGTGCTGCACTGTCAGAGGGTCAGTGCTGAGGGAGTGCTGCACTGTCGGAGGGTCAGTACTGAGGGAGTGCTGCACTGTCGGAGGGTCAGTACTGAGGGAGTGCTGCACTGTCAGAGGGTCAGTGCTGAGGGAGTGCTGCACTGTCGGAGGGTCAGTACTGAGGGAGTGCTGCACTGTCAGAGGGTCAGTGCTGAGGGAGTGCTGCACTGTCGGAGGGTCAGTGCTGAGGGAGTGCTGCACTGTCGGAGGGTCAGTACTGAGGGAGTGCTGCACTGTCAGAGGGTCAGTGCTGAGGGAGCGCTGCACTGTCAGAGGGTCAGTACTGAGGGAGCGCTGCACTGTCAGAGGGTCAGTACTGAGGGAGTGCTGCACTGTCGGAGGGTCAGTACTGAGGGAGTGCTGCACTGTCGGAGGGTCAGTACTGAGGGAGCGCTGCACTGTCAGAGGGTCAGTACTGAGGGAGTGCTGCACTGTCGGAGGGTCAGTACTGAGGGAGTGCTGCACTGTCGGAGGGTCAGTACTGAGGGAGTGCTGCACTGTCGGAGGGTCAGTACTGAGGGAGTGCTGCACTGTCGGAGGGTCAGTACTGAGGGAGTGCTGCACTGTCAGAGGGTCAGTACTGAGGGAGTGCTGCACTGTCGGAGGGTCAGTACTGAGGGAGTGCTGCACTGTCAGAGGGTCAGTACTGAGGGAGTGCCGCACTGTCGGAGGGTCAGTACTGAGGGAGTGCCGCACTGTCTTTCAGATGAGACATTAAACCGAGGCCCCCGTCTGCCCTCTCGGGCGGGTGTGAAAGATCCCACAGCCACTATTTGGAAGAAGAGCAGGGGGGAGTTCTCCCTGGGGTCCCTGGGGCCAATATTTATCCCTCAACCAACATCACTAAAAACAGACGATCTGGGTCATTATCACATTGCTGTTTGTGGGATCTTGCTGTGTGCAAATTGGTTACCGCCTTTCTTACATTACCTCTACCATCTAGAAGGACAAGGGCAGCAGACACATGGGGAACACCACCACCTGGAAGTTCCCCTCCAAGTCACTCACCATCCTGACTTGGAAATATATCGGCCGTTCCTTCACTGTCGCTGGGTCAAAATCCTGGAACTCCCTCCCTAACAGCCCTGTGGGTGTACCTACACCACACGGGGACTGCAGCGGCTCAAGAAGGCAGCTCACCCACCACCTTCTCAAGGGGCAATTAGGGATGGGTAATAAATGCTGGGGCCCGGCCAGCGACAGCCACATCTGGAGCATGAATAAATAAATAAAAACCCACAACGATGAACACACTCGAAGGAAATTCCTTCATTCACCGATAAGACGTTGGAGTGTCCTGAAGTGGTGAGAGGAGATGGAGAGATGGGAATCGTTCTATCCAATCCTGGAGCGATTACAGTGAGCGTGGTCCGGAACAGAAAGAGCCAGGAGACCCGGCTGAATGTGATACTTACCACAGTCGCTCAAGGACACAACGAGGCAGTGATTATGAGTGTGTCCACAATGCTAACAGGGCTGTCCGAAAAATCAGAGGCACAGCAAGGAGCTCATAAAAGATTCATGAACTGCAGGCAAAATTCTCATCAGTAAAACAAACATTCTGCAGTATAGACAGAAAAAATAACTTCAAAATGCTACAAATACTGGGGTATGGGAGCCACACACACTGACTCTCACTGGGGTACATTGTCCCACACACACTGACTCTCACTGGGGTACATTGTCCCACACACACTGACTCTCACTGGGGTACATTGTCCCACACACACTGACTCTCACTGGGGTACATTGTCCCACACACACTGACTCTCACTGGGGTATGGGTCCCACACACACTGAATCTCACTGGGGGACGGGTCCCAAACACATTGACTCTCACCGGGGTACGGGTCCCACACACACTGACTCTCACTGGGGTACGGGTCCCACAAACACTGACTCTCACTGGGGTAGAGGTACCACACACACTGACTCCCACTGGGTTTCAGTTCCCACACACACTGACTCTCACTGGGGTACGGGTCGTACAGACAATGACTCTCCCTGGGGTATGGGTCCCACTCACACTGACTTTCAATAGGGTACTTGTCCCACACACAGTGACTCTCACTGGGGTACGCGTCCAACACACACTGACACTCAAAGGGGGTACGTGTCCCACACACATTGACTCTCACTGGGGGACGGGTCACACACACACTGACTCTCACTGGGGTACGTGTGCAACACACACTGACTCTCATTGGGGTACGGGTCCCACAGACACTGACTCTCACTGGGGTACGGGTCCCACACACACTGACACTCACTGGGATATGGGTCCCACACAGACTGGCACTCACTGGGGTACGGGTCCCACACACACTGACTCTCACTGGGATACGGGTCCCACAATCATTGACTCTCACTGGGGTGCGGGTCCCACACACACTGACTCTCACTGGGATACGGGTCCCACACACACTGACTCTCACTAGGGTACTGGTCCCACACACACTGACTCTCACAGGGTTACGGGTCCAACACACACTGACTCTCATTAGGGTATGGGTCCCACACACACTGATTATCCCTGGGGTATGGATCCCACACACACTGACTCTCACTGGTGAACAGGTTCCACATGCACTGACTCTCACTAGGGTATGGGTCACACGCACAGTGACTCTCACTGGGGTATGGGTCACACACACACTGACTCTCACTGGGGTATGGGTACAACACACACTGATTCTCACTGGGATATGGGTCCCACATTCATTGACTCTCACTGGGGTACGTGTCACACGCACACTGACTCTCATTGGGGTACGGGTCACACGCACACTGACTCTCACTGGGGTACGGGTCACACGCACACTGACTCTCACTGGAGTACGGGTCCCACACACACAGACTTTCAATGGGTTACGGGTCCCACACACAATGACTCTCACTGGGGTACGGGTCTCACACACACTGACTCTCACTGGGGTACGGGTCCCACACACACTGACTCGCATTGGGGTACGGGTCCCACACACACTGAGTCTCACTGGGGTACGGGTCCCACACACACTGACTCTCACTGGGGAACGGGACCCACACACACTGACTCTCACTGGGGTACGGGTCCCACACACAGTGACTCACATTGGGGTACGGGTCCCACACACAATTACTATCAATGGGGTATGGGTTCCACACACACTGACTCTCACTGGGGTACGGGTCCGACACACATCGACTCTCACTGGGGCACGGGTCCCACACACACTGACTCTCAATATTGTACGGGTCCCACACAAACTGACTCTTACTAGGTTACGGGACCCAAACACACTGACTCTCACTGGGGTACGGATCCAACACACACTGACTCTCATTAGGGTTCGGGTCCCACACACACTGATCATCCCTGGGGTATGGATCCCGCACACACTGACTCTCATTAGGGTACCGGTCCCACACACACTGACACTCACTGGGGTAAAGGTCCCACACACACTGACACCCACTGGGGTTCAGTCCCCACACACACTGACTCTCACTGGGGTACGGGTGCCACAGAAAATAACTCACCCTGGGGTATGGGTTCCACAGACACTGACTCTCACTGGGGTACGGGTCCCACAGACAATGACTCTCCCTGGGGTATGGGTACCACTCACACTGACTCCCACTGGGGTACTTGTCCCACACACACTGACTCTCACTGGGGTACGCGTCCAACACACACTGGCTCTCAAGGGGGTACGGGACCCACACACATTGACTCTCACTGGGGTACGGGTCCCACACACACTGACTCTCACTGGGGTACGGGTCCCACACACACTGACTCTCACTGGGGTACGGGTCCCACACACACTGACTCTCACTGGGGTACGGGTGCCTCACACATTGACTCTAAGTTCGGTTCGGGTACCACACACACTGACTCTCACTGGGGTACGTGTCCCACACACACTGACTCTCACTGGGGGAAGGGTCCAACACACGCTGATTCTCACCTGGGTACGGGTACCATACACACTGACTCTCACTGGGGTACGGGTCCAACACAAACTGACTCTCACTGGGGTACTGGTCCCACACATACTGACTCTCACTGGGGTACGGGTCCCTAACTCACTGACTCTCACAAGGGAAAGGGTCCCACTCACACTGACTCTCAATGGGTACGGGTCCCACACACACTGACTTTCACTGGGGTACGGGACCCACACACACTGACTCTCACTGGGGTACAGGTCCCACACACACTGATTCTCACTGGGGTACGGGTCCCACACACACTGACTCTCACTGGGGTACGGGTCCAACACACACTGACTCTCTCTGGGGTACGGGTCCCACACACACTTACTCTCACTGGGGTACGGGTCCCACATACACTGACTCTCACTGGGGTACGGGTCCCCACACACACTGACTCTCACTGGGGTACGGGTCCCACACACACTGATTCTCACTGGGGTACGGGTCCCACACATACTGACTCTCACTGGGGTACGGGTCCCACACACACTGACACTCACTGGGGAACGGGTCCCACACACACTGACACTCACTTGGGTACGGGTCCCACACACACTGACTCTCACTTGGGTACGGGTACAGCAAACAGTGACTCTCAATGTGGTATGGGTCCCACACACAATGACTCTCACTTGCGTACGGGACCCAAACAAACTGACTCTGAGTGGGGTACGGGTAACACACACACTGACTCTCACTGGGGTACGGGTCCCACACATACTGACTCTCACTGGGGTACGGGTCCCACACAAACTGACTCTCACTGGGGTCCGGGTTCCACACACACTGACTCTCACTGGGGTACGGGTCCCACACACACTGACTCTCACTGGGGTACGGGTCACAGGCACACTGACTCTCACTGGGGTACTGGTCCCACACACACTGAATCTCACTGGGTTACGGGTCAAACACACACTGACTCTCATTAGGGTACGGGTCCAACACACACTGATTATCCCTGGGGTATGGATCACACACACACTGACTCTCACAGGTGAACAGGTTCACATGCACTGACTCTCACTGGGGTATGGGTCACACGCACACGGACTCTCACAGGGGAATGGGTCACACGCACACTGACTCTCACTGGGGTATGGGTACAACACACACTGATTCTCACTGGGATATGGGTCCCACATTCGTTGACTCTCACTGGTGTACGGGTCACACTCACACTGTGTCTCACTGGGCTACGGGACCCACACACATTGACTCTCACTGGGGTACGGGTCCCACAAACACTGACTCCCACTGGATTATATTTCCTTCACACACTGACTCTCACTGGGATACGGGTCCCACACACAGTGACTCTCAGTGGGGTAAGGGTCCCATACACACTGACTCGCACTGGGCTTCAGGTCCCAAACACACTGACTCTCACTGGGGTACAGGTGACAAACACTGACTCTCACAGGTATATGGGTCCCAAACACGCTGACTCTAACCGGTTTATGGGTCCCACAAACATTGACTCTGACTGGGGTACAGGTCCCACACATATTGACTCTCACTGGGGTATGGGTGCAACACACACTAACTCTCACTGGGGTACGGGTCACACGCACACTGACTCTCACTGGTGTGCTGATCCCACACACACTGACTCTCACTGGGTTACGGGTCCCACACACACTGACTCTCATTAGGGTACGGGTACCACACACACTGATTATCCCTTGGGTATGGATCCCACACACACTGACTCTCACTGGGCTACAGGTTCCACATGCACTGACTCTCACTGGGGTACGGGTCCCACAAAAACTGACTCTCACTGAGGTACGGGTCCTACACACACTGACCTCACTGGGATATGGGTCCCACACACACTGGCTCTCACTGGGGTACGGGTCCCACACACACAGACTCTCACTGGGATACGGGTCCCACACTCACTGACTCTCACAAGGGTAAAGGTACCACACACACTGACTCTCACTGGGGTCTGGGTCCCACACACACTGACATTCACTGGGGTACGGGTCCCACACACACTGACTCTCACTGGGGTACGGGTCCCACACACACTGACTGTCACTGGGGAACGGTTCCCACACACACTGACTCTCACTGGGGTACGGGTCCCACACACACTGACTGTCACTGGGGTACGGTTCCCACAAATTGATTGTCACTGGGGTACGGGTCCCATACACACTGACTCTCACTGGGGTACAGGTACAGCAAACAGTGACTCTAACTGTGGTATGGGGCCACACACAATGACTCTCACTGGGGTACGGGTCCCACACACACTGACTCTCACTGGGCTATTTGTCCCACACACACTGACTCTTACTGGGGTACGGTTCCCACAAATTGATTGTCACTGGGATACGGGTCCCACACACAGTGACTCTCACTGGGATACGGGTCCCACAATCATTGACTCTCACTGGGGTGCGGGTCCCACACACACTGACTCTCACTGGGATACGGGTCCCACACACACTGACTCTCACTAGGGTACTGGTCCCACACACACTGACTCTCACAGGGTTACGGGTCCAACACACACTGACTCTCATTAGGGTATGGGTCCCACACACACTGATTATCCCTGGGGTATGGATCCCACACACACTGACTCTCACTGGTGAACAGGTTCCACATGCACTGACTCTCACTAGGGTATGGGTCACACGCACAGTGACTCTCACTGGGGTATGGGTCACACACACACTGACTCTCACTGGGGTATGGGTACAACACACACTGATTCTCACTGGGATATGGGTCCCACATTCATTGACTCTCACTGGGGTACGGGTCACACGCACACTGACTCTCACTGGGGTACGGGTCACACGCACACTGACTCTCACTGGGGTACGGGTCACACGCACACTGACTCTCACTGGAGTACGGGTCCCACACACACAGACTTTCAATGGGTTACGGGTCCCACACACAATGACTCTCACTGGGGTACGGGTCCCACACACACTGACGCTCACTGGGGTACGGGTCTCACACACACTGACTCTCACTGGGGTACGGGTCCCACACACACTGACTCGCATTGGGGTACGGGTCCCACACACACTGAGTCTCACTGGGGTACGGGTCCCACACACACTGACTCTCACTGGGGAACGGGACCCACACACACTGACTCTCACTGGGGTACGGGTCCCACACACAGTGACTCACATTGGGGTACGGGTCCCACACACAATTACTATCAATGGGGTATGGGTTCCACACACACTGACTCTCACTGGGGTACGGGTCCGACACACATCGACTCTCACTGGGGCACGGGTCCCACACACACTGACTCTCAATATTGTACGGGTCCAACACAAACTGACTCTTACTAGGTTACGGGACCCAAACACACTGACTCTCACTGGGGTACGGATCCAACACACACTGACTCTCATTAGGGTTCGGGTCCCACACACACTGATCATCCCTGGGGTATGGATCCCGCACACACTGACTCTCATTAGGGTACCGGTCCCACACACACTGACACTCACTGGGGTAAAGGTCCCACACACACTGACACCCACTGGGGTTCAGTCCCCACACACACTGACTCTCACTGGGGTACGGGTGCCACAGAAAATAACTCACCCTGGGGTATGGGTTCCACAGACACTGACTCTCACTGGGGTACGGGTCCCACAGACAATGACTCTCCCTGGGGTATGGGTACCACTCACACTGACTCCCACTGGGGTACTTGTCCCACACACACTGACTCTCACTGGGGTACGCGTCCAACACACACTGGCTCTCAAGGGGGTACGGGACCCACACACATTGACTCTCACTGGGGTACGGGTCCCACACACACTGACTCTCACTGGGGTACGGGTCCCACACACACTGACTCTCACTGGGGTACGGGTCCCACACACACTGACTCTCACTGGGGTACGGGTGCCTCACACATTGACTCTAAGTTCGGTTCGGGTACCACACACACTGACTCTCACTGGGGTACGTGTCCCACACACACTGACTCTCACTGGGGGAAGGGTCCAACACACGCTGATTCTCACCTGGGTACGGGTACCATACACACTGACTCTCACTGGGGTACGGGTCCAACACAAACTGACTCTCACTGGGGTACTGGTCCCACACATACTGACTCTCACTGGGGTACGGGTCCCTAACTCACTGACTCTCACAAGGGAAAGGGTCCCACTCACACTGACTCTCAATGGGTACGGGTCCCACACACACTGACTTTCACTGGGGTACGGGACCCACACACACTGACTCTCACTGGGGTACAGGTCCCACACACACTGATTCTCACTGGGGTACGGGTCCCACACACACTGACTCTCACTGGGGTACGGGTCCAACACACACTGACTCTCTCTGGGGTACGGGTCCCACACACACTTACTCTCACTGGGGTACGGGTCCCACATACACTGACTCTCACTGGGGTACGGGTCCCCACACACACTGACTCTCACTGGGGTACGGGTCCCACACACACTGATTCTCACTGGGGTACGGGTCCCACACATACTGACTCTCACTGGGGTACGGGTCCCACACACACTGACACTCACTGGGGAACGGGTCCCACACACACTGACACTCACTTGGGTACGGGTCCCACACACACTGACTCTCACTGGGCTATTTGTCCCACACACACTGTCTCTTACTGGGGTACGGTTCCCACAAATTGATTGTCACTGGGATACGGGTCCCACACACAGTGACTCTCACTGGGATACGGGTCCCACAATCATTGACTCTCACTGGGGTGCGGGTCCCACACACACTGACTCTCACTGGGATACGGGTCCCACACACACTGACTCTCACTAGGGTACTGGTCCCACACACACTGACTCTCACAGGGTTACGGGTCCAACACACACTGACTCTCATTAGGGTATGGGTCCCACACACACTGATTATCCCTGGGGTATGGATCCCACACACACTGACTCTCACTGGTGAACAGGTTCCACATGCACTGACTCTCACTAGGGTATGGGTCACACGCACAGTGACTCTCACTGGGGTATGGGTCACACACACACTGACTCTCACTGGGGTATGGGTACAACACACACTGATTCTCACTGGGATATGGGTCCCACATTCATTGACTCTCACTGGGATACGGGTCACACGCACACTGACTCTCACTGGGGTACGGGTCACACGCACACTGACTCTCACTGGAGTACGGGTCCCACACACACAGACTTTCAATGGGTTACGGGTCCCACACACAATGACTCTCACTGGGGTACGGGTCCCACACACACTGACTCTCACTGGGGTACGGGTCCCACACACAGTGACTCACATTGGGGTACGGGTCCCACACACAATTACTATCAATGGGGTATGGGTTCCACACACACTGACTCTCACTGGGGTACGGGTCCGACACACATCGACTCTCACTGGGGCACGGGTCCCACACACACTGACTCTCAATATTGTACGGGTCCCACACAAACTGACTCTTACTAGGTTACGGGACCCAAACACACTGACTCTCACTGGGGTACGGATCCAACACACACTGACTCTCATTAGGGTTCGGGTCCCACACACACTGATCATCCCTGGGGTATGGATCCCGCACACACTGACTCTCATTAGGGTACCGGTCCCACACACACTGACACTCACTGGGGTAAAGGTCCCACACACACTGACACCCACTGGGGTTCAGTCCCCACACACACTGACTCTCACTGGGGTACGGGTGCCACAGAAAATAACTCACCCTGGGGTATGGGTTCCACAGACACTGACTCTCACTGGGGTACGGGTCCCACAGACAATGACTCTCCCTGGGGTATGGGTACCACTCACACTGACTCCCACTGGGGTACTTGTCCCACACACACTGACTCTCACTGGGGTACGCGTCCAACACACACTGGCTCTCAAGGGGGTACGGGACCCACACACATTGACTCTCACTGGGGTACGGGTCCCACACACACTGACTCTCACTGGGGTACGGGTCCCACACACACTGACTCTCACTGGGGTACGGGTCCCACACACACTGACTCTCACTGGGGTACGGGTGCCTCACACATTGACTCTAAGTTCGGTTCGGGTACCACACACACTGACTCTCACTGGGGTACGTGTCCCACACTCACGGACTCTCACTGGGGGAAGGGTCCAACACACGCTGATTCTCACCTGGGTACGGGTACCATACACACTGACTCTCACTGGGGTACGGGTCCAACACAAACTGACTCTCACTGGGGTACTGGTCCCACACATACTGACTCTCACTGGGGTACGGGTCCCTAACTCACTGACTCTCACAAGGGAAAGGGTCCCACTCACACTGACTCTCAATGGGTACGGGTCCCACACACACTGACTTTCACTGGGGTACGGGACCCACACACACTGACTCTCACTGGGGTACAGGTCCCACACACACTGATTCTCACTGGGGTACGGGTCCCACACACACTGACTCTCACTGGGGTACGGGTCCAACACACACTGACTCTCTCTGGGGTACGGGTCCCACACACACTTACTCTCACTGGGTACGGGTCCCACATACACTGACTCTCACTGGGGTACGGGTCCCCACACACACTGACTCTCACTGGGGTACGGGTCCCACACACACTGATTCTCACTGGGGTACGGGTCCCACACATACTGACTCTCACTGGGGTACGGGTCCCACACACACTGACACTCACTGGGGAACGGGTCCCACACACACTGACACTCACTTGGGTACGGGTCCCACACACACTGACTCTCACTTGGGTACGGGTACAGCAAACAGTGACTCTCAATGTGGTATGGGTCCCACACACAATGACTCTCACTTGCGTACGGGACCCAAACAAACTGACTCTGAGTGGGGTACGGGTCCCACACACACTGACTCTCACTGGGGTACGGGTCCCACACATACTGACTCTCACTGGGGTACGGGTCCCACACAAACTGACTCTCACTGGGGTCCGGGTTCCACACACACTGACTCTCACTGGGGTACGGGTCCCACACACACTGACTCTCACTGGGGTACGGGTCACAGGCACACTGACTCTCACTGGGGTACTGGTCCCACACACACTGAATCTCACTGGGTTACGGGTCAAACACACACTGACTCTCATTAGGGTACGGGTCCAACACACACTGATTATCCCTGGGGTATGGATCACACACACACTGACTCTCACAGGTGAACAGGTTCACATGCACTGACTCTCACTGGGGTATGGGTCACACGCACACGGACTCTCACAGGGGAATGGGTCACACGCACACTGACTCTCACTGGGGTATGGGTACAACACACACTGATTCTCACTGGGATATGGGTCCCACATTCGTTGACTCTCACTGGTGTACAGGTCACACTCACACTGTGTCTCACTGGGCTACGGGACCCACACACATTGACTCTCACTGGGGTACGGGTCCCACAAACACTGACTCTCACTGGATTATATTTCCTTCACACACTGACTCTCACTGGGATACGGGTCCCACACACAGTGACTCTCAGTGGGGTAAGGGTCCCATACACACTGACTCGCACTGGGCTTCAGGTCCCAAACACACTGACTCTCACTGGGGTACAGGTGACAAACACTGACTCTCACAGGTATATGGGTCCCAAACACGCTGACTCTAACCGGTTTATGGGTCCCACAAACATTGACTCTGACTGGGGTACAGGTCCCACACATATTGACTCTCACTGGGGTATGGGTGCAACACACACTAACTCTCACTGGGGTACGGGTCACACGCACACTGACTCTCACTGGTGTGCTGATCCCACACACACTGACTCTCACTGGGTTACGGGTCCCACACACACTGACTCTCATTAGGGTACGGGTACCACACACACTGATTATCCCTTGGGTATGGATCCCACACACACTGACTCTCACTGGGCTACAGGTTCCACATGCACTGACTCTCACTGGGGTACGGGTCCCACAAAAACTGACTCTCACTGGGGTACGGGTCCTACACACACTGACCTCACTGGGATATGGGTCCCTCACACACTGGCTCTCACTGGGGTACGGGTCCCACACACACAGACTCTCACTGGGATACGGGTCCCACACTCACTGACTCTCACAAGGGTAAAGGTACCACACACACTGACTCTCACTGGGGTCTGGGTCCCACACACACTGACATTCACTGGGGTACGGGTCCCACACACACTGACTCTCACTGGGGTACGGGTCCCACACACACTGACTGTCACTGGGGAACGGTTCCCACACACACTGACTCTCACTGGGGTACGGGTCCCACACACACTGACTGTCACTGGGGTACGGTTCCCACAAATTGATTGTCACTGGGGTACGGGTCCCATACACACTGACTCTCACTGGGCTACTGGTCCCAAACACACTGACTCTCACAGGGGTGCAGGTGATAAACACTGACTCTCACAGGTATATGTATCCCAAACACGCTGACTCTCACCGGTTTATGGGTCCCACAAACATTGACTCCGACTGGGGTACGGGTCCCACACATATTGACTCTCACAGGGGTACGGTTCCCACACACACTGACTCTCAGTGGGGTATGGGTCCCACACACACTGACTCTCACTGGGGTACTTGTCCCACACACACTGACTCTCACTGGGGAACGCATCCAACACACACTGGCTCTCAAGGGGGTACGGGACCCACACACATTGACTCTCACTGGGGTAAGGGTCCCACACACACTGACTCTCACTGGGGTACGGGTCCCACACACAGTGAGTCTCACTGGGGTACGGGTCCCAAACATACTGACTCTCACAGGGGTACGGGTCCCACACACACTGACACTCACTGGGGAACGGGTCCCACACACACTGACACTCACTGGGGTACGGGTCCCACGCACACTGACTCTCACTTGGGTACGGGTCCCACACACACTGACTCTCACTGGGGTACCGGTACAGCAAACAGTGACTCTCACTGTGGTATGGGTCCCACACACACTGACTCTCACTTGGGTACGGGACACAAACAAACTGACTCTGAGTGGGGTACGGGTCCCACACATACTGACTCTCACTGGGGTACGGGTCACACACACACTGACTCTCACTGGGGTACGGGTCCCACACACACTGACTCTCACTGGAGTATATTTCCTTCACACACTGACTCTCACTGGGGTACGGGTCCCACACACACTGACTCGCACTGGGGTACAGGTGACAAACACTGACTCTCACAGGTTTATGGGTCCCAAACACGCTGACTCTCACCGGTTTATGGGTCCCACAAACATTGACTCTGACTGGGGTACGGGTCCCACACACACTCACTCTCACTGGGGTACGGGTGCAACACACACTGACTCTCACTGGGGTACGGGTCCAACACACACTGACTCTCACTGGCGTACTGATCCCACACACACTGACTCTCACTGGGTTACCGGTCCAACACACACTGACTCTCATTAGGGTACGGGTCCCAAACACACTGATTATCCCTTGGGTATGGATCCCACACACACTGACTCTCACTGGGCTACAGGTTCCACATGCACTGACTCTCACTGGGGTACCGGTCGCACACACACTGACTCTCACTGGGGTACGGGTCCTACACACACTGACACTCACTGGGATATGGGTCCCACACACACTGGCTCTCACTGGGGTACGGGTCCCACACACACAGACTCTCACTGGGATACGGGTCCCACACTCATTTACTCTCACTGGGGTACTGGTCCCACACACACTGACTCTCACTGGGATACGGGTCCCACACATACTGACTCTCACTGGGGTACTGGTCCCACACACACTGACTCTCACTGGGTTACGGGTCACACGCACACTGACTCTCACTGGGGTACTGGTCCCACACACACTGACTCTCACTGGGTTACGGGTCAAACACACACTGACTCTCATTAGGGTACGGGTCCCACACACACTGATTATCCCTGGGGTATGGATCACACACATCCTGACTCTCTCAGGTGAACAGGGACCACATGTACTGACTCTCACTGGGGTATGGGTCACACGCACACGGACTCTCACTGGGGAATGGGTACAACACACACTGATTCTCACTGGGATATGGATCCCACATTCGTTGACTCTCACTGGGGTACGGCTCACACGCACACTGTGTCTCACTGGGCTACGGGACCCACACACATTGACTCTCACTGGGTTACGGGTCCCACACACACTGACTCTCACTGGGGAACGGGATCCACACACACTGACTCTCACTGGGGTACGGGTCCAACACACACTGACTCTCACTGGGGAACGGGTCCCACACACACTGACTCTCACTGGGGTACGGGTCCCACACACAGTGACTGTCACTGGGGTACGGTTCCCACAAATTGATTGTCACTGGGGTACGGGTCCCATACACAATGACTCTCACTGGGGTACAGGTACAGCAAACAGTGACTCTAACTGTGGTATGCGTCCGACACACATCGACTCTCACTGGGGTACGGGTCCCACACACAATGACTCTCAATGTTGTTCGGGTCCGACACAAACTGACTCTTACAAGGTTACGGGTCCCACACACACTGACTCTCACTGGGGTACGGATCCCACACGCACTGACACTCACAGGGGTACGGGTCCCACACACACTGACTCTCACTGGGGTACGGGTCCCACACACACTGACTCTCACAAGGGTAAAGGTACCACACACACTGACTCTCACTGGGGTCAGGGTCCCACACACACTGACATTCACTAGGGTACGGGTCCCACACACACTGACTCTCACTGGGGTACGGGTCCCACACACACTGACTCTCACTGGGGAACGGGTCCCACACACACTGACTCTCACTGGGGTACGGGTCCCACACACACTGACTCTCACTGGGGTACGGTTCCCACAAATTGATTGTCACTGGGGTACGGGTCCCATACACACTGACTCTCACTGGGGTACAGGTACAGCAAACAGTGACTCTAACTGTGGTATGGGGCCACACACAATGACTCTCACTGGGGTACGGGTCCCACACACACTGACTCTCACTGGGCTATTTGTCCCACACACACTGACTCTTACTGGGGTAATGTTCCCACAAATTGATTGTCACTGGGATACGGGTCCCACACACAGTGACTCTCAGTGGGGTATTGGTCCCACACACACTGACTCTCACTGGGCTACGGGTCCCAAACACACTGACTCTCACAGGGGTGCAGGTGATAAACACTGACTCTCACAGGTATATGTATCCCTAACACACTGACTCTCACCGGATTATGGGTCCCACAAACATTGACTCCGACTGGGGTACGGGTCCCACACATATTGACTCTCACAGGGGTACGGTTCCCACACACACTGACTCTCACTGGGGTATGGGTCCCACACACACTGACTCTCACTGGGGTACTTGTCCCACACACACTGACTCTCACTGGGGTACGCGTCCAACACACACTGGCTCTCAAGTGGGTACGGGACCCACACACATTGACTCTCACTGGGGTACGGGTCCCACACACACTGACTCTCACTGGGGTACGGGTCCCACACACAGTGACTCTCACTGGGGTACGGGTCCCAAACATACTGACTCTCAGAGGGGTACGGGTCCCACACACACTGACACTCACTGGGGAACGGGTGCCACACACACTGACACTCACTGGGGTACGGGTCCCACGCACACTGACTCTCACTTGGGTACGGGTCCCACACACACTGACTCTCACTGGGGTACGGGTACAGCAAACAGTGACTCTCACTGTGGTATGGGTCCCACACACACTGACTCTCACTTGGGTATGGGACACAAACAAACTGACTCTGAGTGGGGTACGGGTCCCACACACACTGACTCTCACTGGGGTACGGGTCCCACACACACTGACTCTCACTGGGGTACGGGTCCCACACACACTGACTCTCACTGGGGTACGGGTCACACACACAATGACTCTCACTGGGGTACGGGTCCCACACACACTGACTCTCACTGGAGTATATTTCCTTCACACACTGACTCTCACTGGGGTATCGGTACAGCAAACAGTGACTCTCACTGTAGTATGGGTCCCACACACACTGACTCTCACTTGGGTACGGGACACAAACAAACTGACTCTGAGTGGGGTACGGGTCCCACACACACTGACCTCACTGGGATATGGGTCCCACACACACTGGCTCTCACTGGGGTACGGGTCCCACACACACAGACTCTCACTGGGATACGGGTCCCACACTCACTGACTCTCACAAGGGTAAAGGTACCACACACACTGACTCTCACTGGGGTCTGGGTCCCACACACACTGACATTCACTGGGGTACGGGTCCCACACACACTGACTCTCACTGGGGTACGGGTCCCACACACACTGACTGTCACTGGGGAACGGTTCCCACACACACTGACTCTCACTGGGGTACGGGTCCCACACACACTGACTGTCACTGGGGTACGGTTCCCACAAATTGATTGTCACTGGGGTACGGGTCCCATACACACTGACTCTCACTGGGCTACTGGTCCCAAACACACTGACTCTCACAGGGGTGCAGGTGATAAACACTGACTCTCACAGGTATATGTATCCCAAACACGCTGACTCTCACCGGTTTATGGGTCCCACAAACATTGACTCCGACTGGGGTACGGGTCCCACACATATTGACTCTCACAGGGGTACGGTTCCCACACACACTGACTCTCAGTGGGGTATGGGTCCCACACACACTGACTCTCACTGGGGTACTTGTCCCACACACACTGACTCTCACTGGGGAACGCGTCCAACACACACTGGCTCTCAAGGGGGTACGGGACCCACACACATTGACTCTCACTGGGGTAAGGGTCCCACACACACTGACTCTCACTGGGGTACGGGTCCCACACACAGTGACTCTCACTGGGGTACGGGTCCCAAACATACTGACTCTCACAGGGGTACGGGTCCCACACACACTGACACTCACTGGGGAACGGGTCCCACACACACTGACACTCACTGGGGTACGGGTCCCACGCACACTGACTCTCACTTGGGTACGGGTCCCACACACACTGACTCTCACTGGGGTACCGGTACAGCAAACAGTGACTCTCACTGTGGTATGGGTCCCACACACACTGACTCTCACTTGGGTACGGGACACAAACAAACTGACTCTGAGTGGGGTACGGGTCCCACACATACTGACTCTCACTGGGGTACGGGTCACACACACACTGACTCTCACTGGGGTACGGGTCCCACACACACTGACTCTCACTGGAGTATATTTCCTTCACACACTGACTCTCACTGGGGTACGGGTCCCACACACACTGACTCGCACTGGGGTACAGGTGACAAACACTGACTCTCACAGGTTTATGGGTCCCAAACACGCTGACTCTCACCGGTTTATGGGTCCCACAAACAATGACTCTGACTGGGGTACGGGTCCCACACACACTCACTCTCACTGGGGTACGGGTGCAACACACACTGACTCTCACTGGGGTACGGGTCCAACACACACTGACTCTCACTGGCGTACTGATCCCACACACACTGACTCTCACTGGGTTACCGGTCCAACACACACTGACTCTCATTAGGGTACGGGTCCCAAACACACTGATTATCCCTTGGGTATGGATCCCACACACACTGACTCTCACTGGGCTACAGGTTCCACATGCACTGACTCTCACTGGGGTACCGGTCGCACACACACTGACTCTCACTGGGGTACGGGTCCTACACACACTGACACTCACTGGGATATGGGTCCCACACACACTGGCTCTCACTGGGGTACAGGTCCCACACACACAGACTCTCACTGGGATACGGGTCCCACACTCATTTACTCTCACTGGGGTACTGGTCCCACACACACTGACTCTCACTGGGATACGGGTCCCACACATACTGACTCTCACTGGGGTACTGGTCCCACACACACTGACTCTCACTGGGTTACGGGTCACACGCACACTGACTCTCACTGGGGTACTGGTCCCACACACACTGACTCTCACTGGGTTACGGGTCAAACACACACTGACTCTCATTAGGGTACGGGTCCCACACACACTGATTATCCCTGGGGTATGGATCACACACATCCTGACTCTCTCAGGTGAACAGGGACCACATGTACTGACTCTCACTGGGGTATGGGTCACACGCACACGGACTCTCACTGGGGAATGGGTACAACACACACTGATTCTCACTGGGATATGGATCCCACATTCGTTGACTCTCACTGGGGTACGGCTCACACGCACACTGTGTCTCACTGGGCTACGGGACCCACACACATTGACTCTCACTGGGTTACGGGTCCCACACACACTGACTCTCACTGGGGAACGGGATCCACACACACTGACTCTCACTGGGGTACGGGTCCAACACACACTGACTCTCACTGGGGAACGGGTCCCACACACACTGACTCTCACTGGGGTACGGGTCCCACACACAGTGACTGTCACTGGGGTACGGTTCCCACAAATTGATTGTCACTGGGGTACGGGTCCCATACACAATGACTCTCACTGGGGTACAGGTACAGCAAACAGTGACTCTAACTGTGGTATGCGTCCGACACACATCGACTCTCACTGGGGTACGGGTCCCACACACAATGACTCTCAATGTTGTTCGGGTCCGACACAAACTGACTCTTACAAGGTTACGGGTCCCACACACACTGACTCTCACTGGGGTACGGATCCCACACGCACTGACACTCACAGGGGTACGGGTCCCACACACACTGACTCTCACTGGGGTACGGGTCCCACACACACTGACTCTCACAAGGGTAAAGGTACCACACACACTGACTCTCACTGGGGTCAGGGTCCCACACACACTGACATTCACTAGGGTACGGGTCCCACACACACTGACTCTCACTGGGGTACGGGTCCCACACACACTGACTCTCACTGGGGAACGGGTCCCACACACACTGACTCTCACTGGGGTACGGGTCCCACACACACTGACTCTCACTGGGGTACGGTTCCCACAAATTGATTGTCACTGGGGTACGGGTCCCATACACACTGACTCTCACTGGGGTACAGGTACAGCAAACAGTGACTCTAACTGTGGTATGGGGCCACACACAATGACTCTCACTGGGGTACGGGTCCCACACACACTGACTCTCACTGGGCTATTTGTCCCACACACACTGACTCTTACTGGGGTAATGTTCCCACAAATTGATTGTCACTGGGATACGGGTCCCACACACAGTGACTCTCAGTGGGGTATTGGTCCCACACACACTGACTCTCACTGGGCTACGGGTCCCAAACACACTGACTCTCACAGGGGTGCAGGTGATAAACACTGACTCTCACAGGTATATGTATCCCTAACACACTGACTCTCACCGGATTATGGGTCCCACAAACATTGACTCCGACTGGGGTACGGGTCCCACACATATTGACTCTCACAGGGGTACGGTTCCCACACACACTGACTCTCACTGGGGTATGGGTCCCACACACACTGACTCTCACTGGGGTACTTGTCCCACACACACTGACTCTCACTGGGGTACGCGTCCAACACACACTGGCTCTCAAGTGGGTACAGGACCCACACACATTGACTCTCACTGGGGTACGGGTCCCACACACACTGACTCTCACTGGGGTACGGGTCCCACACACAGTGACTCTCACTGGGGTACGGGTCCCAAACATACTGACTCTCAGAGGGGTACGGGTCCCACACACACTGACACTCACTGGGGAACGGGTGCCACACACACTGACACTCACTGGGGTACGGGTCCCACGCACACTGACTCTCACTTGGGTACGGGTCCCACACACACTGACTCTCACTGGGGTACGGGTACAGCAAACAGTGACTCTCACTGTGGTATGGGTCCCACACACACTGACTCTCACTTGGGTATGGGACACAAACAAACTGACTCTGAGTGGGGTACGGGTCCCACACACACTGACTCTCACTGGGGTACGGGTCCCACACACACTGACTCTCACTGGGGTACGGGTCCCACACACACTGACTCTCACTGGGGTACGGGTCACACACACAATGACTCTCACTGGGGTACGGGTCCCACACACACTGACTCTCACTGGAGTATATTTCCTTCACACACTGACTCTCACTGGGGTATCGGTACAGCAAACAGTGACTCTCACTGTAGTATGGGTCCCACACACACTGACTCTCACTTGGGTACGGGACACAAACAAACTGACTCTGAGTGGGGTACGGGTCCCACACACACTGACTCTCACTGGGGTACGGGTCACACACACACTGACTCTCACTGGGGTACGGGTCCCACACACACTGACTCTCACTGGAGTATATTTCCTTCACACACTGACTCTCACTGGGCTACTGGTCCCACACACACTGACTCGCACTGGGGTACAGGTGACAAACACTGACTCTCACAGGTTTATGGGTCCCAAACACGCTGACTCTCACCGGTTTATGGGTCCCACAAACATTGACTCTGACTGGGGTACGGGTCCCACACATATTGACTCTCACTGGGGTACGGGTGCAACACACACTGACTCTCACTGGGGTACGGGTCCAACACACACTGACTCTCACTGGCGTACTGATCCCACACACACTGACTCTCACTGGGTTACCGGTCCAACACACACTGACTCTCATTAGGGTACGGGTCCCACACACACTGATTATCCCTTGGGTATGGATCCCACACACACTGACTCTCACTGGGCTACAGGTACCACATGCACTGACTCTCACTGGGGTACGGGTCGTTCACACACTGACTCTCACTGGGGTACGGGTCCCACACACACTGACACTCACTGGGATATTGGTCCCACACACACTGGCTCTCACTGGGGTACGGCTCACACGCACACTGTGTCTCACTGGGCTACGGGACCCACACACATTGACTCTCATTGGGGTACGGGTCCCACACACACTGACTCTCACTGGGGAACGGGATCCACACACACTGACTCTCACTGGGGTACGGGTCCAACACACACTGACTCTCACTGGGGAACGGGTCCCACACACACTGACTCTCACTGGGGTACGGGTCCCACACACAGTGACTGTCACTGGGGTACGGTTCCCACAAATTGATTGTCACTGGGGTATGGGTCCCATACACAATGACTCTCACTGGGGTACAGGTACAGCAAACAGTGACTCTAACTGTGGTATGCGTCCGACACACATCGACTCTCACTGGGGTACGGGTCCCACACACAATGACTCTCAATGTTGTTCGGGTCCGACACAAACTGACTCTTACAAGGTTACGGGTCCCACACACACTGACTCTCACTGGGGTACGGATCCCACACGCACTGACACTCACAGGGGTACGGGTCCCACACACACTGACTCTCACTGGGGTACGGGTCCCACACACACTGACTCTCACAAGGGTAAAGGTACCACACACACTGACTCTCACTGGGGTCAGGGTCCCACACACACTGACATTCACTAGGGTACGGGTCCCACACACACTGACTCTCACTGGGGTACGGGTCCCACACACACTGACTCTCACTGGGGAACGGGTCCCACACACACTGACTCTCACTGGGGTACGGGTCCCACACACACTGACTCTCACTGGGGTACGGTTCCCACAAATTGATTGTCACTGGGGTACGGGTCCCATACACACTGACTCTCACTGGGGTACAGGTACAGCAAACAGTGACTCTAACTGTGGTATGGGGCCACACACAATGACTCTCACTGGGGTACGGGTCCCACACACACTGACTCTCACTGGGCTATTTGTCCCACACACACTGACTCTTACTGGGGTAATGTTCCCACAAATTGATTGTCACTGGGATACGGGTCCCACACACAGTGACTCTCAGTGGGGTATTGGTCCCACACACACTGACTCTCACTGGGCTACGGGTCCCAAACACACTGACTCTCACAGGGGTGCAGGTGATAAACACTGACTCTCACAGGTATATGTATCCCAAACACGCTGACTCTCACCGGTTTATGGGTCCCACAAACATTGACTACGACTGGGGTACGGGTCCCACACATATTGACTCTCATAGGGGTACGGTTCCCACACACACTGACTCTCACTGGGGTATGGGTCCCACACACACTGACTCTCACTGGGGTACTTGTCCCACACACACTGACTCTCACTGGGGTACGGGACCCACACACATTGACTCTCACTGGGGTACGGGTCCCACACACAGTGACTCTCACTGGGATACGGGTCCCAAACATACTGACTCTCACAGGGGTACGGGTCCCACACAAACTGACACTCACTGGGGAACGGGTGCCACACACACTGACACTCACTGGGGTACGGGTCCCACGCACACTGACTCTCACTTGGGTACGGGTCCCACACACACTGACTCTCACTGGGGTACGGGTACAGCAAACAGTGACTCTCACTGTGGTATGGGTCCCCCACACACTGACTCTCACTTGGGTACGGGACCCAAACAAACTGACTCTGAGTGGGGTACGTGTCCCACACACACTGACTCTCACTGGGGTACGGGTCCCACACACACTGACTCTCACTGGGGTACGGGTCCCACACACACTGACTCTCACTGGGGTACGGGTCACACACACACTGACTCTCACTGGGGTACGGGTCCCACGCACACTGACTCTCACTGGAGTATATTTCCTTCACACACTGACTCTCACTGGGGTACGGGTCCCACACACACTGATTCGCACTGGGGTACAGGTGACAAACACTGACTCTCATTGGTATATGGGTCCCAAACACGCTGACTCTCACCGGTTTATGGGTCCCACAAACATTGACTCTGACTGGGGTACGGGTCCCACACATATTGACTCTCACTGGGGTACGGGTGCAACACACACTGACTCTCACTGGGGTACGGCTCCAACACACACTGACTCTCACTGGGGTACGTGTCCCACACACACTGACTCTCACTGGGGTACGGGTCAAACACACACTCACTCTCACTGGGGTACGGGTCACACGCACACTGACTCTCACTGGCGTACTGATCCCACACACACTGACTCTCACTGGGTTACCGGTCCAACACACACTGACTCTCATTAGGGTGCGGGTCCCACACACACTGATTATCCCTTGGGTATGGATCCCACACACACTGACTCTCACTGGGCTACAGGTTCCACATGCACTGACTCTCACTGGGGTACGGGTCGCACACACACTGACTCTCACTGGGGTACGGGTCCCACACACACTGACACTCACTGGGATATGGGTCCCACACACACTGGCTCACACTGGGGTACGGGTCCCACACACACAGACTCTCACTGGGATACGGGTCCCACACTCAATGACTCTCACTGGGGTACGGGTCCCACACACACTGACTCTCACTGGGATACGGGTCCCACACATATTGACTCTCACTGGGGTACTGGTCCAACACACACTTACTCTCACTGGGGTACGGGTCACACGCACACTGACTCTCACTGGGGTACGGGTCCCACACACACTGACTCTCATTAGGGTACGGGTCCCACACACACTGATTATCCCTGGGGTATGGATCACACACACACTGACTCTCACAGGTGAACAGGTTTCACATGCACTGACTCTCACTGGGGTATGGGTCACACTCACACGGACTCTCACTGGGGAATGGGTCACACGCACACTGACTCTCACTGGGGTATGGGTACAACGCACACTGATTCTCACTGGGATATGGGTCCCACATTCGTTGACTCTCACTGGGGTACGGGTCCCACACACACTGACTCTCACTGGGCTACCGGTCCCACACACACTGACTCTCACTGGGGTACGGGTCTCACACACACTGACTCTCACTGGGCTACCGGTCCCACACACACTGACTCGCGTTGGGGTACGGGTCCCACACACACTCACTCTCAATGGGGAACGGGACCCACACACACTGACTCTCACTGGGGTACGGGTCCCACACACACTGACGCTCACTGGGATACGGGTCCCACACACACTGACTCTCACTGGGGTACGGGTCCCACACACACTGACTCTCACTGGGGTACGGGTCCCACACACACTGACTCTCACTGTGGTACGGGTCCCACACACAGTGACTCACATTGGGGTTCGGATCCCACACACAATGACTATCAATGGGGTATGGCTTCCACACACACTGACTCTCACTGGGGTACGGGTCCCACACACAATGACTCTCAATGTTGTTCGGGTCCGACACAAACTGACTCTTACAAGTTTACGGGACCCACACACACTGACTCTAACTGGGGTGCGGATCCCACACGCACTGACGCTCACAGGGTACGGGTCCCACACACACTGACTCTCACTGGGGTACGGGTCCCACACTCACTGACTCTCACAAGGGTAAAGGTACCACACACACTGACTCTCACTGGGGTCTGGGACCCACACACACTGACATTCACTGGGGTACAGGTCCCACACACACTGACTCTCACTGGGGTACGGGTCCCACACACACTGACTCTCACTGGGGAACGGTTCCCACACACACTGACTCTCACTGGGGTACGGTTCCCACACACACTGACTCTCACTGGGGTACAGGTACAGCAAACAGTGACTCTAACTGTGGTATGGGGCCACACACAATGACTCTCACTGGGGTACGGGTCCCACACACACTGACTCTCACTGGGCTATTTGTCCCACACACACTGACTCTTACTGGGGTACGGTTCACACAAATTGATTGTCACTGGGATACGGGTCCCAAACACAGTGACTCTCAGTGGGGTATTGGTCCCACACACACTGACTCTCACTGGGCTACGGGTCCCAAACACACTGACTCTCACAGGGGTGCAGGTGATAAACACTGACTCTCACATGTATATGTATCCCAAACACGCTGACTCTCACCGGTTAATGGGTCCCACAAACATTGACTACGACTGGGGTACGGGTCCCACACATATTGACTCTCACAGGGGTACGGTTCCCACACACACTGACTCTCACTGGGTTATGGGTCCCACACACACTGACTCTCACTGGGTACTTGTCCCACACACACTGACTCTCACTGGGGTACGCGTCCAACACACACTATCTCTCAAGTGGGTACGGGACCCACACACATTGACTCTCACTGGGGTACGGGTCCCACACACACTGACTCTCACTGGGGTACGGGTCCCAAACACAGTGACTCTCACTGGGGTACGGGTCCCAAACATACTGACTCTCAGAGGGGTACGGGTCCCACACACACTGACACTCACTGGGGAACGGGTGCCACACACACTGACACTCACTGGGGTACGGGTCCCACGCACACTGACTCTCACTTGGGTACGGGTCGCACACACACTGACTCTCACTGGGGTACGGGTACAGCAAACAGTGACTCTCACTGTGGTATGGGTCCCACACACACTGACTCTCACTTGGGTACGGGACACAAACAAACTGACTCTGAGTGGGGTACGGGTCCCACACACACTGACTCTCACTGGGGTACGGGTCCCACACACACTGACTCTCACTGGTGTACGGGTCCCACACACACTGACTCTCACTGGGGTACGGGTCACACACACACTGACTCTCACTGGGGTACGGGTCCCACACACACTGACTCTCACTGGAGTATATTTCCTTCACACATTGACTCTCACTGGGGTATCGGTACAGAAAACAGTGATTCTCACTGTGGTATGGGTCCCACACACACTGACTCTCACTTGGGTACGGGACACAAACAAACTGACTCTGAGTGGGGTACAGGTCCCACACACACTGACTCTCACTGGGGTACGGGTCATACACACACTGACTCTCACTGGGGTACGGGTCCCACACACACTGACTCTCACTGGAGTATATTTCCTTCACACACTGACTCTCACTTGGGTACGGGTCCCACACACACTGACTCGCACTGGGGTACAGGTGACAAACACTGACTCTCACAGGTTTATGGGTCCCAAACACGCTGACTCTCACCGGTTTATGGGTCCCACAAACATTGACTCTGACTGGGGTACGGGTCCCACACATATTGACTCTCACTGGGGTACGGGTGCAACACACACTGACTCTCACTGGGGTACGGGTCCAACACACACTGACTCTCACTGGCGTACTGATCCCACACACACTGACTCTCACTGGGTTACCGGTCCAACACACACTGACTCTCATTAGGGTACGGGTCCCACACACACTGATTATCCCTTGGGTATGGATCCCACACACACTGACTCTCACTGGGCCACAGGTTCCACATGCACTGACTCTCACTGGGGTACGGGTCGCACACACACTGACTCTCACTGGGGTACGGGTCCCACACACACTGACACTCACTGGGATATGGGTCCCACACACACTGGCTCTCACTTGGGTACGGGTCCCACACACACAGACTCTCACTGGGATACGGGTCCCACACTCATTGACTCTCACTGGGGTACTGGTCCCACACACACTGACTCTCACTGGGATACGGATCCCACACATACTGACTCTCACTGGGGTACTGGTCCCACACACACTGACTCTCACTGGGGTACGGGTCACACGCACACTGACTCTCACTGGGGTACTGGTCCCACACACACTGACTCTCACTGGGTTACGGGTCAAACACACACTGACTCTCATTAGGGTACGGGTCCCACACACACTGATTATCCCTGGGGTATGGATCACACACACCCTGACTCTCACAGGTGAACAGGGTCCACATGTACTGACTCTTACTGGGGTATGGGTCACACGCACACGGACTCTCACTGGGGAATGGGTCACACGCACACTGACTCTCACCGGGGTATGGGTACAACACACACTGATTCTCACTGGGATATGGGTCCCACATTCGTTGACTCTCACTGGGGTACGGCTCACACGCACACTGTGTCTCACTGGGCTACGGGACCCACACACATTGACTCTCACTGGGGTACGGGTCCCACACACACTGACTCTCACTGGGGTACGGGTCCAACACACACTGACTCTCACTGGGGAACGGGTCCCACACACACTGACTCTCACTGGGGTACGGGTCCCACACACAGTGACTGTCACTGAGGTACGGTTCCCACAAATTGATTGTCACTGGGGTACGGGTCCCATACACAATGACTCTCACTGGGGTACAGGTACAGCAAACAGTGACTCTAACTGTGGTATGCGTCCGACACACATCGACTCTCACTGGGGTACGGGTCCCACACACAATGACTCTCAATGTTGTTCGGGTCCGACACAAACTGACTCTTACAAGGTTACGGGTCCCACACACACTGACTCTCACTGGGGTACGGTTCCCACAAATTGATTGTCACTGGGGTACGGGTCCCATACACACTGACTCTCACTGGGGTACAGGTACAGCAAACAGTGACTCTAACTGTGGTATGGGGCCACACACAATGACTCTCACTGGGGTACGGGTCCCACACACACTGACTCTCACTGGGCTATTTGTCCCACACACACTGACTCTCACTGGGCTACGGGTCCCAAACACACTGACTCTCACAGGGGTGCAGCTGATAAACACTGACTCTCACAGGTATATGTATCCCTAACACGCTGACTCTCACCGGTTTATGGGTCCCACAAACATTGACTACGACTGGGGTACGGGTCCCACACATATTGACTCTCACAGGGGTACGGTTCCCACACACACTGACTCTCAGTGGGGTATGGGTCCCACACACACTGACTCTCACTGGGGTACTTGTCCCACACACACTGACTCTCACTGGGGTACGCGTCCAACACACAATGACTCTCATTAGGGTACGGGTCCCACACACACTGATTATCCCTTGGGTATGGATCCCACACACACTGACTCTCACTGGCCTACAGGTTCCACATGCACTGACTCTCACTGGGGTACGGGTCCCACACACACTGACTCTCACTGGGGTACGGGTGACAAACAGTGACTCTCACAGGGATATGGGTCCCAAACACGCTGACTCTCACCGGTTTATGGGTCCCACAAACATTGACTCTGACTGGGGTACGGGTCCCACACATATTGACTCTCACTGGGGTACGGGTGCAACACACACTGACTCTCACTGGGGTACGGGTCCAACACACACTGACTCTCACTGGGGTACGTGTCCCACACACACTGACTCTCACTGGGGTACGGGTCAAACACACACTCACTCTCACTGGGGTACGGGTCACACGCACACTGACTCTCACTGGCGTACTGATCCCACACACACTGACTCTCACTGGGTTACCGGTCCAACACACAATGACTCTCATTAGGGTACGGGTCCCACACACACTGATTATCCCTTGGGTATGGATCCCACACACACTGACTCTCACTGGCCTACAGGTTCCACATGCACTGACTCTCACTGGGGTACGGGTCCCACACACACTGACTCTCACTGGGGTACGGGTCCCACACACACTGACACTCACTGGGATATGGGTCCCACACACACTGGCTCTCACTGGGGTACGGGTCCCACACACACAGACTCTCACTGGGATACGGGTCCCACACTCATTGACTCTCACTGGGGTACGGGTCCCACACACACTGACTCTCACTGGGATACGGGTCCCACACATACTGACTCTCACTGGGGTACTGGTCCCACACACACTGACTCTCACTGGGGTACGGGTCACACGCACACTGACTCTCACTGGGGTACTGGTCCCACACACACTGACTCTCACTGGGTTACGGGTCAAACACACACTGACTCTCATTAAGGTACGGGTCCCACAAACACTGATTATCCCTGGGGTATGGATCACACACACCCTGACGCTCACAGGTGAACAGGTTCCACATGCACTGACTCTCACTGGGGTATGGGTCACACGCACACGGACTCTCACTGGGGAATGGGTCACACGCACACTGACTCTCACTGGGGTATGGGTACAACACACTGATTTTCACTGGGATATAGGTCCCACATTCGTTGACTCTCACTGAGGTACGGGTCACACGCACACTGTGTCTCACTGGGCTACGGGACCCACACAAATTGACTCTCACTGGGGTACGGGTCCAACACACACTGACTCTCACTGGGGAACGGGTCCCACACACACTGACTCTCACTGGGGTACGGGTCCCACACACACTGACTGTCACTGGGGTACGGTTCCCACAAATTGATTGTCACTGTGGTACGGGTCCCATACACACTGACTCTCACAGGGGTACAGGTACAGCAAACAGTGACTCTAACTGTGGTATGGGTCCACACACAATGACTCTCACTGGGGTACGGGTCCCACACACACTGACTCTCACTGGGCTATTTGTCCAACACACACTGACTCTTACTGGGGTACGGTTCCCACAAATTGATTGTCACTGGGATACGGGTCCCAAACACAGTGACTCTCAGTGGGGTATGGGTCCCACACACACTGACTCTCACTGGGCTACGGGTCCCAAACACACTGACTCTCACAGGGGTGCAGCTGATAAACACTGACTCTCACAGGTATATGTATCCCAAACACGCTGACTCTCATCGGTTTATGGGTCCCACAAAAATTGACTCTCACTGGGGTACGGGTCCCACACACACTGACTCTCACTGGGCTATTTGTCCCACACACACTGACTCTCACTGGGGTACGGTTTCCACAAATTGATTGTCACTGGGGTACGGGTCCCACACACAGTGACTCTCAGTGGGCTATGGGTCCCACACACACTGACTCTCACTGGGCTACGGGTCCCAAACACACTGACTCTCACAGGGGTGCAGCTGATAAACACTGACTCTCACAGGTATATGTATACCAAACACGCTGACTCTCACCGCTTTATGGGTCCCACAAACATTGACTCTGACTGGGGTACGGGTCCCACACATATTGACTCTCACAGCGGTACTGTTCCCACACACACTTACTCTCACTGGGGTATGGGTCCCACACACACTGACTCTCACTGGGGTACGTGTCCCACACACACTAACTCTCACTGGGGTACGGATCCCACACAAACTGACTCTCACTGGGATACGGGTCCAACACACACTGACTCTCACTGGGATTCAGGTCCCACACACACTGACTCTCACTGGGGTACGGGTCCCACACACACTGACTCTCAATGTTATACGGGTCCCACACAAACTGACTCTTACTAGGTTATGGGTCCCACACACACTGACTGTCACTGGGGTACGGGTGCCACACGCACTGACTCTCACAGGGGTACGGTTCCCACACACACTGACTCTCACTGTGGTATGGGTCCCACACAAACTCATTCTGAGTGGGGTACGTGTCCCACACACACTGACTCTCACTGGGGTACGTGTCCCACACACACTGACTCTCACTGGAGTATTTGTCCTTCACACACTGACTCTCAATGGGGTACGGTTCCCACAAATTGATTGTCACTCGGGTACGGGTCCCACACACAGTGACTCTCACTGGGGTACGGGTCCCACACACACTGACTCTCACTGGGCTGCGGGTCCCAAACACACTGACTCTCAGTGGGGTACTGGTGACAAACACTGACTCTCACAGGTATATGGGTCCCAAACACGCTGACTCTCACCGGTTTATGGGTCCCACAAACATTGATTCTGACTGGGTTACGGGTCCCACACATATTGACTCTCACTGGGGTACGGGTCCCAGACACAATGACTCTCACTGGGATATGGGTCCCACACACACTGGCTCTCACTGTGGTACGGGTCCCACACACACTGACTCTCACTGGGATACGGGTCCAACAAGCATTGACTCTCACTGGGGTACGGTTCCCAGACACACTGACTCTCACTGGGTTACGGGTCACACGCACACTGACTCTCACTGGGGTACTGGTCCAACACACACTGACTCTCACTGGGATACAGGTCCCACACACACTGACTCTCACTGGGGTACGTGTCCCAAACACACTGACTATCACTGGGGTACGGGTCACACACACACTGACTCTCACTGGGGTACGGGTCCCACACACACTGACTCTCAATGTTGTACGGGTCCCACACAAACTGACTCTTACTAGGTTACGGGTCCCACACACACTGACTCTCACAGGGGTACTGGTCCAACACACACTGACTCTCACTGTGGTACGGGTCCCACACAAACTCACTCTGAATGTGGTACGTGTCCCACACACACTGACTCTCACTGGGGTACGTGTCCCACACACACTGACTCTCACTGGAGTATTTGTCCGTCACACATTGACTCTCAATGGGGTACGGTTCCCACAAATTGATTGTCACTCGGGTACGGGTCCCACACACAGTGACTCTCACTGGGCTGCGGGTCCCAAACACACTGACTCTCAGTGGGGTGCAGGTGACAAACACTGACTCTCACAGGTATATGGGTCCCAAACACGCTGACTCTCAACGGTTTATGGGTCCCACAAACATTGACTCTGACTGGGTTACGGGTCCCACACATATTGACTCTCACATGGGTTCGGGTCCCACATACACTGACTCTCACTGTGGTACGGGTCCAACACACACTGACTCTCACTGGGGTACGTGTCCCACGCACACTGACTCTCACTGGGGTACGGGTCCCACACACACTCACTCTCACTGGGGTACGGGTCCCAAACACAATGACTCTCACTGTGGTACGGGTCCCACACACACTGGCTATCACTAGTCTACGGGTCCCACACACACTGACTCTCACTGGGGTACAGGTTCCACATGCACTGACTCTCACTGGGGTTTGGGTCACACGGTAACTGACTCTCACTGGGGTATGGATCACACGCACACTGACTCTCACTGGGGTATGGGTACAAAACGCACTGATTCTCACTGGGATATGGGTCCCACATTCATTGACTCTCACTGGTGTACGGGTCACAAGCACACTGACTCTCACTGGGGTAAGGGTCACACGCAAACTGACTCTCACTGGGGTACGGGTCCCACACACACTGACTCTCAATGGGTTACGGGTCCCACACACATTGACTCTCACTGGGGTAGGGGACCCACACACACTGACTCGCATTGGGGTACGGGTCCGACACACACCGACTCTCACTGGGGTACGGGTCCCACACACACTGACTCTCACTGGGATATGGGTCCCACACACACTGGCTCTCACTGGGGTACGGGTCCCACACACACTGACTCTCACTGGGATATGGGTCCCACACTCATTGACTCTCACTGGGTTACAGGTCCAACACTCACTGACTCTCACATTGGTATGGGTCCCACACACACTGACTCTAACTGGGGTCCCTATCCCACACACACTGACTCTCACTGGGGTACGTGTCCCACACACACTGATTCTCACTGGGGTCCGGGTCCCACACACACTGACTCTCACTGGGGTACGTGTCCCACACACACTGACTCTCACTGTGGTACGGGTTCCACAGGCACTGAATCTCACTGGGTTACGGGTCCTACACACACTGACTCTCACTGGGGTACGGGTCCCACACACACTGACTCTCACTGGGGTACTGGTCACACGCACACTGACTCTCACTGGGGAACTGGTCCCACATACACTGACTCTAACTGGGTTACGGGTCCAACACACACTGACTCTCATTTGGGTACGGGTCCCACGCACACTGATTATCCCTTGGGTATGTGTCCCACACACACTGACTCTCACTGTGGTTCGGGTTCCACAGGCACTGAATCTCACTGGGGTACGGGTCCCACACACACTGACTCTCACTGGGGTACGTGTCCCACACACACTGACTCTCACTGGGGTACGGGTCCCACACACACTGACTCTCACTGGGTTACAGGTCCCACACACACATACTCTCACTGGGATATGGGTCCCACACACACTGGCTCTCACTGGGATACGGGTCCCACACACACTGACTCTCACTGGGATATGGGTCCCACACTCATTGAATTTCACTGGGGTACGGGTCCCAAACACATTGACTCTCACTGGGATACGGGTCCCACATACACTGACTCTCACTGGGTTACGGGTCCCACACACACTGACTCTCACTGGGGTACTGGTCACACGCACACTGACTCTCACTGGGGAACTGGTCCCACATACACTGACTCTCACTGGGTTACGGGTCCAACACACACTGACTCTCATTTGGGTACGTGTCCCACACACACTGATTATCCCTGGGGTATGAATCCCACGCACACTGACTCTCACTGGGGTACAGGTTCCACATGCACTGTCTATCACTGGGGTATGGGTCACACGGTAACTGACTCTCACTGGGGTATGGGTCACACGCACACTGACTCTCACTGGGGTATGGGTACAAAACGCACTGATTCTCACTGGGATATGGGTCCCACATTCATTGACTCTCACTGGGGTACGGGTCACACGCACACTGACTCTCACTGGGGTACGTGTCACACGCACACTGACTCTCACTGTGGTACGGGTCTCACACACACAGACTCTCAATGGGTTACGGGTCCCACACACACTGACTCTCACTGGGGTACGTGTCACACGCACACTGACTCTCACTGTGGTACGGGTCTCACACACACTGACTCTCACTGGGGTACGGGTCCCACACACACTGACTCTCACTGGGGAACGGGCCACACACAAACTGACTCCCAATGGGGTACGGGTCCCACACACACTGACTCTGACTGGGGAACGGGTCCCACACAAACTGACTCTCACTGGGGTACGGCTCCCACACACACTGATTCTCACTCGGGTACGGGTTCCATACACACTGACTCTCACTGGGGTACGGGTCCCACACACACTGACTCTCACTGGGGTACGGCTCCCACACACACTGACTCTCAATGTTGTACGGGTCCCACACAAACTGACTCTTACTAGGTTACGGGTCCCACACACACTGACTCTCACAGGGGTACGGGTCCAACACACACTGACTCTCACTGTGGTACGGGTCCCACACAAACTCACTCTGAATGTGGTACGTGTCCCACACACACTGACTCTCACTGGGGTACGTGTCCCACACACACTGACTCTCACTGGAGTATTTGTCCGTCACACATTGACTCTCAATGGGGTACGGTTCCCACAAATTGATTGTCACTCGGGTACGGGTCCCACACACAGTGACTCTCACTGGGCTGCGGGTCCCAAACACACTGACTCTCAGTGGGGTGCAGGTGACAAACACTGACTCTCACAGGTATATGGGTCCCAAACACGCTGACTCTCAACGGTTTATGGGTCCCACAAACATTGACTCTGACTGGGTTACGGGTCCCACACATATTGACTCTCACATGGGTTCGGGTCCCACATACACTGACTCTCACTGTGGTACGGGTCCAACACACACTGACTCTCACTGGGGTACGTGTCCCACGCACACTGACTCTCACTGGGGTACGGGTCCCACACACACTCACTCTCACTGGGGTACGGGTCCCAAACACAATGACTCTCACTGTGGTACGGGTCCCACACACACTGGCTATCACTAGTCTACGGGTCCCACACACACTGACTCTCACTGGGGTACAGGTTCCACATGCACTGACTCTCACTGGGGTTTGGGTCACACGGTAACTGACTCTCACTGGGGTATGGATCACACGCACACTGACTCTCACTGGGGTATGGGTACAAAACGCACTGATTCTCACTGGGATATGGGTCACACATTCATTGACTCTCACTGGTGTACGGGTCACAAGCACACTGACTCTCACTGGGGTAAGGGTCACACGCAAACTGACTCTCACTGGGGTACGGGTCCCACACACACTGACTCTCAATGGGTTACGGGTCCCACACACATTGACTCTCACTGGGGTAGGGGACCCACACACACTGACTCGCATTGGGGTACGGGTCCGACACACACCGACTCTCACTGGGGTACGGGTCCCACACACACTGACTCTCACTGGGATATGGGTCCCACACACACTGGCTCTCACTGGGGTACGGGTCCCACACACACACTGACTCTCACTGGGATATGGGTCCCACACTCATTGACTCTCACTGGGGTACGGGTCCCACACACACTGACTCGCATTGGGGTACGGGACGCACACACACTGACTCTCACTGGGCTACGGGTCCCACACACACTGACTCGCATTGGGGTACGGGTCCCACACACACTGACTCTCACTGGGGAACGGGACCCACACACACTGACTCTCACTGGGGTAAGGTTCCCACACACACTGACTCTCACTGGGGTACGGGTCCCACACACACTGACTCTCACTGGGCTACGGGTACCAAACACACTGACTCTCACAGGGGTGCAGCTGATAAACACTGACTCTCACAGGTATATGTATCCCAAACACGCTGACTCTCACCGGTTTATGGGTCCCACAAGCATTGACTACGACTGGGGTACGGGTCCCACACATATTGACTCTCACACGGGTACGGTTCCCACACACACTGACTCTCACTGGGGTATGGGTCCCACACACACTGACTCTCACTGGGGTACTTGTCCCACACACACTGACTCTCACTGGGGTACGCGTCCAACACACACTGGCTCTCAAGGGGGTACGGGACCCACACACATTGACTCTCACTGGGGTACGGGTCCCACACACACTGACTCTCACTGGGGTACGGGTCCCACACACAGTGACTCTCACTGGGGTAGGGGTCACAAACATACTGACTCTCACTGGGGTACGGGTCCCACACACACTGACTCTCACTGGGGAACGGGTCCCACACACACTGACACTCACTGGGGTACGGGTCCCACGCACACTGACTCTCACTTGGGTACGGGTCCAACACACACTGACCCTCACTGGGGTACGGGTACAGCAAACAGTGACTCTCACTGTGGTATGGGTCCCACACACACTGACTCTCACTTGGGTACGGGTCACAAGCACACTGACTCTCACTGGGGTACTGATCCCACACACACTGACTCTCACTGGGTTACGGGTCCAACACACACTGACTCTCATTAGGGTACGGGTCCCACACACACTGATTATCCCTTGGGTATGGATCCCACACACACTGACTCCCACTGGTCTACAGGTTCCACATGCACTGATTCTCACTGGGGTACGGGTCCCGCAAACACTGACTCTCACTGGGGTACGGGTACCACACACACTGACACTCACTGGGATATGGGTCCCACACACACTGGTTCTCACTGGGGTACGGGTCCCACACACACAGACTCTCACTGGGATACGGGTCCCACACTCATTGACTCTCACTGGGGTACGGGTCACACGCACACTATGTCTCACTGGGCTACGGGACCCACACACACTGACTCTCACTGGGCTACGGGTCCCACACACACTGACTCGCGTTGGGGTACGGGTCCCACACACACTGACTCTCACTGGGGAACGGGATCCACACACACTGACTCTCACTGGGGTACGGGTCCCACACACTGACTCTCACTGGGGTACGGGTCCCACACAAACTGACTCTCACTTGGGTACGGGACCCACACACACTGACTCTCACTGGGGTACGGGTACAGCAAACAGTGACTCTCACTGTGGTATGGGTCCCCCACACACTGACTCTCACTGGGGTACGGGACCCAAACAAACTGACTCTGAGTGGTGTACGGGTCCCACACACACTGACTCTCACTGGGGTACGGGTCCCACACACACTGACTCTCACTGGGGTACGGGTCCCACACACACTGACTCTCACTGGGGTACGGGTCCCACACACACTGACTCTCACTGGGGTACTGGTCACACGCACACTGACTCTCACTGGCGAACTGGTCCCACATACACTGACTCTCACTGGGTTACGGGTCCAACACACACTGACTCTCATTTGGGTACGTGTCCCACACACACTGATTATCCCTGGGGTATGAATCCCACGCACACTGACTCTCACTGGGGTACAGGTTCCACATGCACTGACTCTCACTGGGGTATGGGTCACACGGTAACTGACTCTCACTGGGGTATGGGTCACACGCACACTGACTCTCACTGGGGTATGGGTACAAAACGCACTGATTCTCACTGGGATATGGGTCCCACATTCATTGACTCTCACTGGGGTACGGGTCACACGCACACTGACTCTCACTGGGGTACGGGTCCCACACACACTGACTCTCACTTGGGTACGGGTCACACGCACACTAACTCCCACTGGGGTACGGGTCCCACACACACAGACTCTCAATGGTTTACGGGTCCCACACACATTGACTCTCACTGGGGTACGGGACCCACACACAATGACTCCCATTGGGGTACGGGTCCCACACACACTGACTCTCACTGGGGTACGGGTCCCACACACACTGACTCTCACTGGGGTACGGGTCCCACACACACTGACTCTCACTGGGGTACGGGCCCCACACACACTGACTCTAACTGGGGCACGGGTCCCACACACACTGACTCTCACTGGGGAACGGGCCCCACACACACTGACTCTCACTGGGGTACGGGTCCCACACACACTGACTCTCACTGGGGTACGGGTCCCACACACACTGACTCTCACTGGGGAACGGGCCACACACAAACTGACTCCCATTGGGGTACGGGTCCCACACACACTGACTCTGACTGGGGAACGGGTCCCACACAAACTGACTCTCACTGGGGTACGGCTCCCACACACACTGATTCTCACTCGGGTACGGGTTCCATACACACTGACTCTCACTGGGGTACGGGTCCCACACACACTGACTCTCACTGGGGTACGGGTCCCACACACACTGACTCTCACTGGGTTACGGGTCCCACACTAGATGACTCTCACAAGGGTAAGGGTCCCACACACACTGACTCTCACTGGTGTACGGGTCACACACAAACTCACTATCGCTGGGGTACTGGTCACACACACACTGAATTTCACTGGGTTACGGGTCACACAGGCATTGAGTCTCACTGGGGTACGGGTCACACGCACACTGACTCTCACGGGTGTAATGGGTCCCATACACACTGATTATCTCTGGGGTATGGATCCCAAACACACTGACTCTCACTGGGGTACAGGTTCCACACACACTGACTCTCACTGGGGTACAGGTTCCACATGCACTGACTCTCACTGGGGTATGGGTCACACGCAAACTGACTCTCACTGGTGTACGGGTCACACGCACACTGACTCTCACTTGGGTACGGGTCACACACAGAATGACTCTTACTGGGGTACGGGTCCCACACACACAGACTCTCAATGGGTTACGGGTCCCACACACCTTGTCTCTCACTGGGGTACGGGGTCCCACACACATTGACTCTCAAGGGGGTACGGGTCCCACACTCACTGACTCTCACTTGGGTACGGTTCCCACACACACTGACGCTCAATGGGATACGGGTCTCACACACACTGACTCTCTCTGGGCTACGGGTCCCACACACACTGACTATCAATGTTGTACGGGTCCCAAACAAACTGATTCTTACTAGGTTACTGGTCCCAAACACACTGACTCTCACTGGGGTACGGATCCCACACACACTGACTCTCACTCGGGTACGTATCCCACACACACTGACTCTCACTCGGGTACGAGTCCCACACACACTGACTCTCACTGGGGTACGGGTCCAACTCACACTGACTCTCATTAGAGTACGGGTCCCACACAAACTGACTCTCACTGGGGTACGGGTCCAACACACACTGACTCTCATTAGAGTACGGGTCCCACACACACTGATTATCCCTGGGGTATGGATCCCACACACACTGACTATCACTGGGGTAAAGGTTCCACGCACACTGACTCTCAACGGGGTACACGTCCCACACACACTGACTTTCACTGGGGTACAGGTCCCACACACACTGACTCACACTGGGGTTCAGTTCCCACACTCACTGACTCTCACTGGGGTACGGGTCCCACACACACTGACTCTCACTGGGGTACGGGTCCCACACACACTGACTCTCACTGGGGTACGGGTCCCACACACACTGACTCTCACTGGAGTATATTTCCTTCAAACACTGACTCTCACTGGGGTACGGGTCCCACACACAGTGACTCTCACTGGGGTACGGGTCCCAGACACACTGACTCGCACATGGCTAAGGGTCCCTAACACACTGATTCTAACTGGGGTACAGGTGACAAACACTGACTCTCACAGGTATATGGGTCCCAAACACGCTGACTCTCACCGGTTTATGGGTCCCACAAACATTGACTCTGACTGGGGTACGGGTCCCACACATATTGACTCTCACTGTGGTACGGGTGCAACACACACTGACTCTCACTGGGGTACGGGTCCAACACACACTGACTCTCACTGGGGTACGTGTCCCACACACACTGACTCTCACTGGGGTACGGGTCCCACACACACTCACTCTCACTGGGGTACAGGTCACACGCACACTGACTCTCACTGGGGTACGGGTCACACGCACACTGACTCTCACTGGGGTACTGATCCCACACACGCTGACTCTCACTGGGTTACGGGTCCAACACACATTGGCTCTCATTAGGGTACGGGTCCCACACACACTGATTATCCCTTGGGTATGGATCCCACACACACTGACTCTCACTGGGCTACAGGTTCCACATGCACTGACTCTCACTGGGGTACGGGTCCCACACACACTGACTCTCACTGGGGTACGGGCCCCACACACACTGACACTCACTGGGATATGGGTCCCACACACACTGGCTCTCACTAGGGTACGGGTCCCACACACACAGACTCTCACTGGGATACGGGTCCCACACTCATTGACTCTCACTGGGGTACGGGTCCCACACACACTGACTCTCACTGGGATACGGGTCCCACACATACTGACTCTCACTGGGCTACGGGTCCCACACACACTGACTCGCGTTGGTGTACGGGTCCCACACACACTGACTCTCAATGGGGAACGGGATCCACACACACTGACTCTCACTGGGGAACGGGTCTCACACACACTGACTCTCACTGGGGTACGGGTCCCACACACACTGACTGTCACTGGGGGACGGTTCCCACAAATTGATTGTCACTGGGGTACGGGTCCCATACACACTTACTATCACTGGGGTACAGGTACAGCAAACAGTGACTCTAACTGTGGTATGGGGCCACACACAATGACTCTCACTGGGGTACGGGTCCCACACACACTGACTCTCACTGGGCTATTTGTCCCACACACACTGACTCTTACTGGGGTACAGTTCCCACAAATTGATTGTCACTGGGATACGGGTCCCACACACAGTGACTCTCAGTGGGGTATGGGTCCCACACACACTGACTCTCACTGGGCTACGGGTCCCAAACACACTGACTCTCACAGGGGTGCAGCTGATAAACACTGACTCTCACAGGTATATGTATCCCAAACACGCTGACTCTCACCGGTTTATGGGTCCCACAAACATTGACTACGACTGGGGTACGGGTCCCACACATATTGACTCTCACACGGGTACGGTTCCCACACATACTGACTCTCACTGGGGTATGGGTCCCACACACACTGACTCTCACTGGCGTACTTGTCCCACACACACTGACTCTCACTGGGGTACGCGTCCAACACACACTATCTCTCAAGGGGGTACGGGACCCACACACATTGACTCTCACTGGGGTACGGGTCCCACACACACTGACTCTCACTGGGGTACGGGTCCCACACACAGTGACTCTCACTGGGGTACGGGTCACAAACATACTGACTCTCGCTGGGGTACGGGTCCCACACACACTGACACTCACTGGGGAACGGGTCCCACACACACTGACACTCACTGGGGTACGGGTCCCACGCACACTGACTCTCACTTGGGTACGGGTCCAACACACACTGACCCTCACTGGGGTACGGGTACAGCAAACAGTGACTCTCACTGTTGTATGGGTCCCACACACACTGACTCTCACTTGGGTACGGGTCACAAGCACACTGACTCTCACTGGCGTACTGATCCCACACACACTGACTCTCACTGGGTTACGGGTCCAACACACACTGACTCTCATTAGGGTACAGGTCCCACACACACTGATTATCCCTTGGGTATGGATCCCACACGCACTGACTCCCACTGGTCTACAGGTTCCACATGCACTGATTCTCACTGGGGTACGGGTCCCGCAAACACTGACTCTCACTGGGGTACGGGTCCCACACACACTGACACTCACTGGGATATGGGTCCCACACACACTGGTTCTCACTGGGGTACGGGTCCCACACACACAGACTCTCACTGGGATACGGGTCCCACACTCATTGACTCTCACTGGGGTACGGGTCACACGCACACTGTGTCTCAATGGGCAACGGGACCCACACACACTGACTCTCACTGGGCTACGGGTCCCACAAACACTGACTCGCGTTGGGGTACGGGTCCCACACACACTGACTCTCACTGGGGAACGGGATCCCCACACACTGACTCTCACTGGGGTACGGGTCCCACACACACTGACTCTCACTGGGGTACGGGTCCCCACACACACTGACTCTCACTGGGGTACGGGTCCCACACACACTGACTCTCACTTGGGTACGGGTCCCACACAAACTCATTCTGAGTGGGGTACGTGTCCCACACACACTGACTCTCACTGGGGTACGTGTCCCACACACACTGACTCTCACTGGAGTATTTGTCCTTCACACACTGACTCTCAATGGGGTACGGTTCCCACAAATTGATTGTCACTCGGGTACGGGTCCCACACACAGTGACTCTCACTGGGGTACGGGTCCAACACACACTGACTCTCACTGGGCTGCGGGTCCCAAACACACTGACTCTCAGTGGGGTACTGGTGACAAACACTGACTCTCACAGGTATATGGGTCCCAAACACGCTGACTCTCACCGGTTTATGGCTCCCACAAACATTGACTCTGACTGGGTTACGGGTCCCACACATATTGACTCTCACTGGGGTACGGGTCCCAGACACAATGACTCTCACTGGGATATGGGTCCCACACACACTGGCTCTCACTGTGGTACAGGTCCCACACACACTGACTCTCACTGGGATACGGGTCCCACAAGCATTGACTCTCACTGGGGTACGGTTCCCAGACACACTGACTCTCACTGGGGTACGGGTCACACGCACACTGACTCTCACTGGGGTACTGGTCCAACACACACTGACTCTCACTGGGATACGGGTCCAACACACACTGACTCTCACTGGGATACAGGTCCCACACACACTGACTCTCACTGGGGTACGTGTCCCAAACACACTGACTATCACTGGGGTACGGGTCACACGCACACTGACTCTCACTGGGGTACGGGTCCCACACACACTGACTCTCAATGTTGTACGGGTCCCACACAAACTGACTCTTACTAGGTTACGGGTCCCACACACACTGACTCTCACAGGGGTACGGGTCCAACACACACTGACTCTCACTGCGGTATGGGTCCCACACAAACTGACTCTCAATGTGGTACGTGTCCCACACACACTGACTTCACTGGGGTACGTGTCCCACACACACTGACTCTCACTGGAGTATTTGTCCTTCACACACTGACTCTCAATGGGGTACGGTTCCCACAAATTGATTGTCACTCGGGTACGGGTCCCACACACAGTGACACTCACTGGGGTACGGGTCCCACACACAGTGACTCTCACTGGGCTGCGGGTCCCAAACACACTGACTCTCAGTGGGGTGCAGGTGACAAACACTGACTCTCACAGGTATATGGGTCCCAAACACGCTGACTCTCAACGGTTTATGGGTCCCACAAACATTGACTCTGACTGGGTTACGGGTCCCACACATATTGACTCTCACATGGGTTCGGGTCCCACACACACTGACTCTCACTGTGGTACGGGTCCAACACACACTGACTCTCACTGGGGTACGTGTCCCACGCACACTGACTCTCACTGGGGTACGGGTCCCACACACAATGACTCTCACTGTGGTACGGGTCCCACACACACTGGCTCTCACTAGTCTACGGGTCCCACACACACTGACTCTCACTGGGGTACAGGTTACACATGCACTGACTCTCACTGGGGTTTGGATCACACGGTAACTGACTCTCACTGGGGTATGGGTCACACGGACACTGACTCTCACTGGGGTATGGGTACAAAACGCACTGATTCTCACTGGGATATGGGTCCCACATTCATTGACTCTCACTGGGGTACGGGTCACACGCAAACTGACTCTCACTGGGGTACGGGTCCCACACACACAGACTCTCAATGGGTTACGGGTCCCACACACATTGACTCTCACTGGGGTACGGGACCCACACACACTGACTCGCATTGGGGTACGGGTCCCACACACACTGACTCTCACTGGGGAACGGGCCACACACACACTGACTCTCACTGGGGTACGGGTCCCACACACACTGACGCTCACTGGGATACGGGTCCCACACACATTGACTCTCAAGGGAGTACGGGTCCCACACACACTGACTCTCACTGGGATACGGGTCTCACACACACTGACTCTCACTGGGCTACGGGTCCCACACACACTGATTCGCATTGGGGTACGGGTCCCACACACACTGACTCTCACTGGGGAACGGGACCCACACACAGTGACTCTCAATGGGGTAAGGTTCCCACACACACTGACGCTCACTGGGATAAGGGTCACACACACACTGACTCTCACTGGGGTACGGGTCCCACACACAGTGACTCACATTGGGGTACGGGTCCCACACACAATGTCTATCAATGGGGTATGGGTTCCACACACACTGACTCTCACTGGGGTACGGGTACGACACACATCGACTCTCACTGGGGTACGGGTCCCACACACACTGACTATCAATGTTGTACGGGTCCCAAACAAACTGTCTCTTACTAGGTTACGGGTCCCAAACACACTGACTCTCACTGGGGTACGGTTCCCACACACACTGACTCTCACTCGGGTACGGATCCCACACACACTGACTCTCACTCGGGTACGAGTCCCACACACACTGACTCTCACTGGGGTACGGGTCCAACTCACACTGACTCTCATTAGAGTACGGGTCCCACACACACTGACTCTCACTGGGGTACGGGTCCAACACACACTGACTCTCATTAGAGTACGGGTCCCACACACACTGATTATCCCTGGGGTATGGATCCCACACACACTGACTCTCACTGGGGTACAGGTTCCACATGCATTGACTCTCAACGGGGTACTCGTCCCACACACAATGTCTTTCACTGGGGTACAGGTCCCACACACACTGACTCACACTGGGGTTCAGTTCCCACACTCACTGACTCTCACTGGGGTACGGGTCCCACAGACAATGACTCTCCCTGGGGTATGGGTTCCACAGTCACTGACTCTCAGTGGGGGACGGGTCCCACAGACAATGACTCTCCCTGGGGTATGTGTCACAATCACACTGACTCTCACTGGGGTACTTGTCCCACACACACTGACTCTCAATGGGGTACGCATCCAACACACACTGACTATCAAGGGGGTACAGGTCCCACGCACACTGACTCTCACCGGGGTACTGGTCCCAAACACACTGACTGTCACTGGGGTACGGGTCCCACACACACTGACTCTCACTGGGCTACGGGTCCCAAACACACTGACTCTCACAGGGGTACAGGTGAAAAACACTGACTCTCACAGGTATATGGATCCCAAACACGCTGGCTCTCACCGGTTTATGGGTCCCTCAAACATTGACTCTCACTGGGGTACGGGACCCACACATATTGACTCTCACTGGGGTAAGGGTCCCACACACACTGAATCTCACTGGGATATGGGTCCCACACACACTGACTCTCACTGGGTTACAGATCCAACACTCACTGACTCTCACAATGGTATGGGTCCCACACACACTGACTCTCACTGGGGTCCGGGTCCCACACACACTGACTCTCACTGGGGTACGTGTCCCACACACACTGACTCTCAATGGGGACGGGTCACAAGCACACTGACTCTCACTGGGGTACTGGTCCCACACACACTGACTCTCACTGGGTTACAGGTCCAACACTCACTGACTCTCACATTGGTATGCGTCCCACACACACTGACTCTCACTGTGGTCCGGGTCCCACACACACTGACTCTCACTGGGGTACGGGTCCCACACACACTGATTGTCACTGGGGTAAGGGTCCCACCCACTCTGACTCTCACTGGGGTACGGGTCCCACACACACTGACTCTCACTGGGGTACGGGTCCCACACACACTGACTCTCACTGGGGTACGGGTCCCCACACACACGGACTCTCACTGGGCTACGGGTCCCACACACACTGATTCTCACTGGGGTACGGGTCCCACACATACTGACTCTCACTGGGGTACGGGTCCCACACACACTGACTCTCACTGGGGAACGGGTCCCTCACACACTGACTCTCACTGGGGTACGGGTCCCACACACACTGACTCTCACTGGGGAACGGGTCCCACACACAGTGACTCTCACTGGGGTACGGGTCCCACACACACTGACTCGCACTGGGCTACGGGTCCCAAACACACTGACTCTCACCGGGGTACAGGTGACAAACAGTGATTCTCACAGGAATGTGGGTCACAAACACGCTGACTCTCACCGGTTTATGGGTCCCACAAACATTGACTCTGCCTGGGGTACGGGTCCCACACATATTGACTCTCACTGTGGTACGGGTCCCACACGCACTGACTCTCACTGGGGTACGGGTCCAACACACACTGACTCTCACTGGGGTACGTGTCCCACACACAATGAATCTCATTGGGGCACGGGTCCCACACACACTGACTCTCACTGGGGTACGGGTCCCACACACACTGACTCTCACTGGGGTACGGGTACGACACACATCGACTCTCACTGGGGTACGGGTCCCACACACACTGACTATCAATGTTGTACGGGTCCCAAACAAACTGATTCTTACTAGGTTACGGGTCCCAAACACACTGACTCTCACTGGGGTACGGATCCCACACACACTGACTCGCACATGGCTAAGGGTCCCTAACACCCTGATTCTAACTGGGGTACAGGTGACAAACACTGACTCTCACAGGTATATGGGTCCCAAACACGCTGACTCTCACCGGTTTATGGGTCCCACAAACATTGACTCTGACTGGGGTACGGGTCCCACACATATTGACTCTCACTGTGGTACGGGTGCAACACACACTGACTCTCACTGGGGTACGGGTCCAACACACACTGACTCTCACTGGGGTACGTGTCCCACACACACTGACTCTCACTGGGGTACGGGTCCCACACACACTCACTCTCACTGGGGTACAGGTCACACGCACACTGACTCTCACTGGGGTACGGGTCACACGCACACTGACTCTCACTGGGGTACTGATCCCACACACGCTGACTCTCACTGGGTTACGGGTCCAACACACATTGGCTCTCATTAGGGTACGGGTCCCACACACACTGATTATCCCTTGGGTATGGATCCCACACACACTGACTCTCACTGGGCTACAGGTTCCACATGCACTGACTCTCACTGGGGTACGGGTCCCACACACACTGACTCTCACTGGGGTACGGGCCCCACACACACTGACACTCACTGGGATATGGGTCCCACACACACTGGCTCTCACTAGGGTACGGGTCCCACACACACAGACTCTCACTGGGATACGGGTCCCACACTCATTGACTCTCACTGGGGTACGGGTCCCACACACACTGACTCTCACTGGGATACGGGTCCCACACACACTGACTCTCACTGGGCTACGGGTCCCACACACACTGACTCGCGTTGGTGTACGGGTCCCACACACACTGACTCTCAATGGGGAACGGGATCCACAAACACTGACTCTCACTGGGGAACGGGTCTCACACACACTGACTCTCACTGGGGTACGGGTCCCACACACACTGACTGTCACTGGGGTACGGTTCCCACAAATTGATTGTCACTGGGGTACGGGTCCCATACACACTTACTATCACTGGGGTACAGGTACAGCAAACAGTGACTCTAACTGTGGTATGGGGCCACACACAATGACTCTCACTGGGGTACGGGTCCCACACACACTGACTCTCACTGGGCTATTTGTCCCACACACACTGACTCTTACTGGGGTACAGTTCCCACAAATTGATTGTCACTGGGATACGGGTCCCACACACAGTGACTCTCAGTGGGGTATGGGTCCCACACACACTGACTCTCACTGGGCTACGGGTCCCAAACACACTGACTCTCACAGGGGTGCAGCTGATAAACACTGACTCTCACAGGTATATGTATCCCAAACACGCTGACTCTCACCGGTTTATGGGTCCCACAAACATTGACTACGACTGGGGTACGGGTCCCACACATATTGACTCTCACACGGGTACGGTTCCCACACATACTGACTCTCACTGGGGTATGGGTCCCACACACACTGACTCTCACTGGCGTACTTGTCCCACACACACTGACTCTCACTGGGGTACGCGTCCAACACACACTATCTCTCAAGGGGGTACGGGACCCACACACATTGACTCTCACTGGGGTACGGGTCCCACACACACTGACTCTCACTGGGGTACGGGTCCCACACACAGTGACTCTCACTGGGGTACGGGTCACAAACATACTGACTCTCGCTGGGGTACGGGTCCCACACACACTGACACTCACTGGGGAACGGGTCCCACACACACTGACACTCACTGGGGTACGGGTCCCACGCACACTGACTCTCACTTGGGTACGGGTCCAACACACACTGACCCTCACTGGGGTACGGGTACAGCAAACAGTGACTCTCACTGTTGTATGGGTCCCACACACACTGACTCTCACTTGGGTACGGGTCACAAGCACACTGACTCTCACTGGCGTACTGATCCCACACACACTGACTCTCACTGGGTTACGGGTCCAACACACACTGACTCTCATTAGGGTACAGGTCCCACACACACTGATTATCCCTTGGGTATGGATCCCACACGCACTGACTCCCACTGGTCTACAGGTTCCACATGCACTGATTCTCACTGGGGTACGGGTCCCGCAAACACTGACTCTCACTGGGGTACGGGTCCCACACACACTGACACTCACTGGGATATGGGTCCCACACACACTGGTTCTCACTGGGGTACGGGTCCCACACACACAGACTCTCACTGGGATACGGGTCCCACACTCATTGACTCTCACTGGGGTACGGGTCACACGCACACTGTGTCTCAATGGGCAACGGGACCCACACACACTGACTCTCACTGGGCTACGGGTCCCACAAACACTGACTCGCGTTGGGGTACGGGTCCCACACACACTGACTCTCACTGGGGAACGGGATCCACACACACTGACTCTCACTGGGGTACGGGTCCCACACACACTGACTCTCACTGGGGTACGGGTCCCCACACACACTGACTCTCACTGGGGTACGGGTCCCACACACACTGACTCTCACTTAGGTACGGGTCCCACACACACTGACTCTCACTGGGGTACGGGTACAGCAAACAGTGACTCTCACTGTGGTATGGGTCCCCCACACACTGACTCTCACTGGGGTACGGGACCCAAACAAACTGACTCTGAGTGGTGTACGGGTCCCACACACACTGACTCTCACTGGGGTACGGGTCCCACACACACTGACTCTCACTGGGGTACGGGTCCCACACACACTGACTCTCACTGGGGTACGGGTCCCACACACACTGACTCTCACTGGGGTACGGGTCCCACACATACTAACTCTCACTGGGGTACGGGTCCCACACACACTGACTCTCACTGGGGTACGGGTCCCACACACACTGACTCTCACTGGAGTATATTTCCTTCAAACACTGACTCTCACTGGGCTACGGGTCCCACACACACTGACTCTCACTGGGGTACAGATGACAAACACTGACTCTCACAGGTATATGGGTCCCAAACACGCTGACTCTCACCGGTTTATGGGTCCCACAAACATTGACTCTGACTGGGGTACGGGTCCCACACATATTGACTCTCACTGTGGTACGGGTGCAACACACACTGACTCTCACTGGGGTACGGGTCCAACACACACTGACTCTCACTGGTGGTACGTGTCCCACACACACTGACTCTCACTGGGGTACGGGTCCCACACACACTCACTCTCACTGGGGTACAGGTCACACGCACACTGACTCTCACTGGGGTACGGGTCACACGCACACTGATTCTCACTGGGGTACTGATCCCACACACGCTGACTCTCACTGGGTTACGGGTCCAACACACACTGACTCTCATTAGGGTACGGGTCCCACACACACTGATTATCCCTTGGGTATGGATCCCACACACACTGACTCTCACTGGGCTATGGGTTCCACATGCACTGACTCTCACTGGGGTTCGGGTCCCACACACACTGACTCTCACTGGGGTACGGGTCCCCACACACACTGACACTCACTGGGATATGGGTCCCACACACACTGGCTCTCACTAGGGTACGGGTCCCACACACACAGACTCTCACTGGGATACGGGTCCCACACTCATTGACTCTCACTAGGGTACGGGTCCCACACACACTGACTCTCACTGGGATACGGGTCCCACACATACTGACTCTCACTCGGGTACGGGTCCCACACACACTGACTCTCACTGGGGTACGGGTCACACGCACACTGACTCTCAATGGGGTACTGGTCCCACACACATTGACTCTCACTGGGTTACGGGTCAAACACACACTGACTCTCATTAAGGTACGGGTCCCACACACACTGATTATCTCTGGGGTATGGATCACACACACACTGACTCTCACAGGTGAACAGGTTCCACATGCACTGACTCTCACTGGGGTATGGGTCACACGCACACGGACTCTCACTGGGGAATGGGTCACACGCACACTGACTCTCACTGGGATATGGGTACAACACACACTGATTCTCACTGGGATATGGGTCACACATTCGTTGACTCTCACTGGGGTATGGGTCACACGCACACTGTGTCTCACTGGGCTACTGGACCCACACTCATTGACTCTCGCTGGGATACGGGTCTCACACACACTGACTCTCACTTGGCTACGGGTCCCACACACACTGACTCGCGTTGGGGTACGGGTCCCACACACACTAACTCTCACTGGGGAACGGGACCCACACACACTGACTCTCACTGGGGTAAGGTTCCCACACACACTGACTCTTACTGGGGTACGGATCCCACACACAGTGACTCACATTGGGGTACGGATCCCACACACAATGACTATCAATGGGGTATGGCTTCCACACACACTGACTCTCACTGGGGTACGGGTCCGACGCACATCGACTCTCACTGGGGTACGGGTCCCACACAAACTGACTCTCAATGTTGTACGGGTCCCACACAAACTGACTCTTACAAGTTTACGGGTCCCACACACACTGACTCTCACTGGGGTACGGATCCCACACGCACTGACTCTCACAGGGGTACGGGTCCCACACACACTGACTCTCAATGGGGTACGGGTCCCACACTCACTGACTCTCACAAGGGTAAAGGTACCACACACACTGACTCTCACTGGGTTCTAGGTCCCACACACACTGACATTCACTGGGGTACGGGTCCCATACACACTGACTCTCACTGGGGTACGGGTCCCATACACACTGACTGTCACTGGGGTACGGTTCCAACAAATTGATTGTCACTGGGGTACGGGTCCCATACACACTGACTCTCACTGGGGTACAGGTACAGCAAACAGTGACTCTAACTGTGCTATGGGGCCACACACAATGACTCTCACTGGTGTACGGGTCCTACACACACTGACTCTCACTGGGCTATTTGTCCCACACACACTGACTCTCACTGGGGTACGGTTTCCACAAATTGATTGTCACTGGGGTACGGGTCCCACACACAGTGACTCTCAGTGGGCTATGGGTCCCACACACACTGACTCTCACTGGGCTACGGGTCCCAAACACACTGACTCTCACAGGGGTGCAGCTGATAAACACTGACTCTCACAGGTATATGTATCCCTAACACGCTGACTCTCACCGGTTTATGGGTCCCACAAACATTGACTCTGACTGGGGTACGGGTCCCACACATATTGACTCTCACAGGGGTACGGTTCCCACACACACTGACTCTCACTGGGGTATGGGTCCCACACACACTGACTCTCACTGGGGTACGTGTCCCACACACACTAACTCTCACTGGGGTACGGATCCCACACACACTGACTCTCACTGGGATACGGGTCCAACACACACTGACTCTCACTGGGATTCAGGTCCCACACACAGTGACTCTCACTGGGGTACGGGTCCCACACACACTGACTCTCAATGTTGTACGGGTCCCACACAAACTGACTCTTACTAGGTTACGGGTCCCACACACACTGACTGTCACTGGGGTACGGGTGCCACACGCACTGACTCTCACAGGGGTACGGTTCCCACACACACTGACTCTCACTGTGGTATGGGTCCCACACAAACTCATTCTGAGTGGGGTACGTGTCCCACACACACTGACTCTCACTGGGGTACGTGTCCCACACACACTGACTCTCACTGGAGTATTTGTCCTTCACACACTGACTCTCAATGGGGTACGGTTCCCACAAATTGATTGTCACTCGGGTACGGGTCCCACACACAGTGACTCTCACTGGGGTACGGGTCCAACACACACTGACTCTCACTGGGCTGCGGGTCCCAAACACACTGACTCTCAGTGGGGTACTGGTGACAAACACTGACTCTCACAGGTATATGGGTCCCAAACACGCTGACTCTCACCGGTTTATGGCTCCCACAAACATTGACTCTGACTGGGTTACGGGTCCCACACATATTGACTCTCACTGGGGTACGGGTCCCAGACACAATGACTCTCACTGGGATATGGGTCCCACACACACTGGCTCTCACTGTGGTACGGGTCACACGCACACTGACTCTCACTTGGGTACGGGTCACACACAGAATGACTCTTACTGGGGTACGGGTTCCACACACACAGACTCTCAATGGGTTACGGGTCCCACACACCTTGTCTCTCACTGGGTTACGGGTCTCACACACACTGACTCTCACTGGGCTACGGGTCCCACACACACTGGCTCTCACTGGGATACGGGTCCCACACACACTGACTCTCACTGGGATATGGGTCCCACACTCATTGAATTTCACTGGGGTACGGGTCCCAAACACATTGACTCTCACTGGGATACAGGTCCCACATACACTGACTCTCACTGGGTTACGGGTCCCACACACACTGACTCTCACTTGGTTACGGGTCCCACACACACTGACTCTCACTGGGGTACTGGTCACACGCACACTGACTCTCACTGGGGAACTGGTCCCACATACACTGACTCTCACTGGGTTACGGGTCCAACACAAACTGACTCTCATTTGGGTACGTGTCCCACACACACTGATTATGCCTGGGATATGAATCCCACGCACACTGACTCTCACTGGGGTACAGGTTCCACATGCACTGACTCTCACTGGGGTATGGGTCACACGGTAACTGACTCTCACTGGGGTATGGGTCACACGAACACTGACTCTCACTGGGGTATGGGTACAAAACGCACTGATTCTCACTGGGATATGGGTCCCACATGCATTGACTCTCACTGGGGAACGGGTCACACGCACACTGACTCTCACTGGGGTACGTGTCACACGCACACTGACTCTCACTGGGGTACGGGTCTCACACACACAGACTCTCAATGGGTTACGGGTCCCACACACATTGACTCTCACTGGGGTACGGGACCCACACACACTGACTCGCATTGGGGTACGGGTCCCACACACACTGACTCTCACTGGGGAACGGGCCCCACACAAACTGACTCTCACTGGGGTAAGGTTCCCACACACACTGACGCTCACTGGGATACGTGTCCCACACACACTGACTCTCACTGGGACACGTGTCCCACACACACTGACTCTCACTGGGGTACGGGTCCCACACACACTGACTCTCAATATTGTACGAGTCCCACACACACTGACTCTCACTGGGGTACGGGTCCAAAACACACTGACTCTCATTAGGGTACGGGTCGCACACACACTGATTATCCCTGGGGTATGGATCCCACACACACTAACTCTCACTGGGGTACAGGTTCCACATGCACTGACTCTCACTGGGGCACAGGTCCCACACACACTGACTGTCACTTGGGTACAGGTCCCACACACACTGACTCCCACTGTGGTTCAGTTCCGACACACACTGACTCTCACTGGGGTACGGGTCCCACAGACAATGACTCTCCCTGGGGTATGGGTTCCACAGACACTGACTCTCACTGGGGTACGGGTCCCACAGACAATGAATCTCCCTGGTTTATGTGTCCCACACACACTGACTCTCACTGGGATACTTGTCCCACACACACTGACTCTCACTGGGGTACGGGTCCCACAGACACTGACTCTCACCTGGGTACGGGTCCCACACACACTGACTCTCACTCGGGTACGGGTCCCATACACACTGACTCTCACTGGGGTACGGGTCCCACACACACCTACTCTCACTGGGGTACGGGTCCCACACACACTGACTCTCACTGGGGTACGGGTCCCACATTAGATGACTCTCACAAGGGTAAGGGTCCCACACACACTGACTCTCACTGGTGTACGGGTCACACACACACTCACTATCACTGGTGTACTGGTCACACACACACTGAATTTCACTGGGTTACGGGTCACACAGGCATTGAGTCTCACTGGGGTACGGGTCACACGCACACTGACTCTCACGGGGGTAATGGGTCCCATACACACTGATTATCTCTGGCTTATGGATCCCACACACACTGACTCTCACTGGGGTACAGGTTCCACATGCACTGACTCTCACTGGGGTATGGGTCACACGCAAACTGACTCTCACTGGGGTACGGGTCACACGCACACTGACTCTCACTTGGGTACGGGTCACACACAGAATGACTCTTACTGGGGTACGGGTCCAACACACACAGACTCTCAATGGGTTACGGGTCCCACACACATTGACTCTCAAGGGGGTACGGTTCCCACACACACTGACTCTCACTGGGCTACGGGTCCCACACACACTGACTCTCACTGGGGAATGGGACCCACACACACTGACTCTCAATGGGGTAAGGTTCCCACACACACTGACCCTCACTGGGATAAGGGTCACACACACACTGACTCTCACTGGGGTACGGGTCCCACACACAGTGACTCACATTGGGGTACGGGTCCCACACACAATGACTATCAATGGGGTATGGGTTCCACACACACTGACTCTCACTGGGGTACGGGTACGACACACATCGACTCTCACTGGGGTACGGGTCCCACACACACTGACTATCAATGTTGTACGGGTCCCAAACAAACTGATTCTTACTAGGTTACGGGTCCCAAACACACTGACTCTCACTGGGGTACGGATCCCACACACACTGACTCTCACTCGGGTACGGATCCCATACACACTGACTCTCACTCGGGTACGAGTCCCACACACACTGACTCTCACTGGGGTACGTGTCCAACTCACACTGACTCTCATTAGAGTACGGGTCCCACACACACTGACTCTCACTGGGGTACGGGTCCAACACACACTGACTCTCATTAGAGTACGGGTCCCACACACACTGATTATCCCTGGGGTATGGATCCCACACACACTGACTCTCACTGGGGTACAGGTTCCACATGCAATGACTCTCAACGGGGTACTCGTCCCACACGCAATGACTTTCACTGGGGTACAGGTCCCACACACACTGACTCTCACTGGGGTTCAGTTCCCACACTCACTGACTCTCACTGGGGTACGGGTCCCACAGACAATGACTCTCCCTTGGGTATGGGTTCCACAGACACTGACTCTCACTGGGGGACGGGTCCCACAGACAATGACTCTCCCTGGGGTATGGGTCACAATCACACTGACTCTCACTGGGGTACTTGTCCCACACACACTGACTCTCAATGGGGTACGCATCCAACACACACTGACTATCAAGGTGGTACAGGTCCCACGCACACTGACTCTCACCGGGGTACGGGTCCCAAACACACTGACTGTCACTGGGGTACGGATCCCACACACACTGACTCTCACTGGGCTAAGGGTCCCAAACACACTGACTCTCACAGGGGTACAGGTGAAAAACACTGACTCTCACAGGTATATGGATCCCAAACACGCTGACTCTCACCGGTTTATGGGTCCCACAAACATTGACTCTGACTGGGGTACGGGTCCCACACATATTGACTCTCACTGGGGTAAGGGTCCCACACACACTGACTCTCAATGGGATATGGGTCCCACACACACTGACTCTCAATGGGGACGGGTCACAAGCACACTGACTCTCACTGGGGTACTGGTCCCACACACACTGACTCTCACTGGGTTACAGGTCCAACACTCACTGACTCTCACATTGGTATGGGTCCCACACACACTGACTCTCACTGGGGTCCGGGTCCCAAACACACTGACTCTCACTGGGGTACTGGTCCCACACACACTGATTCTCACTGGGGTAAGGGTCCCACCCACACTGACTCTCACTGGGGTACGGGTCCCACACACACTGACTCTCACTGTGGTACGGGTCCCACACACACTGACTCTCACTGGGGTACGGGTCCCCACACACACGGACTCTCACTGGGGTACGGGTCCCAAACACACTGATTCTCACTGGGGTACGGGTCCCACACATACTGACTCTCACTGGGGTACGGGTCCCACACACACTGACTCTCACTGGGGAACGGGTCCCTCACACACTGACTCTCACTGGGGTACGGGTCCCACACACACTGACTCTCACTGGGGTCCGGGTCCCACACACACTGACTCGCACTGGGCTACGGGTCCCAAACACACTGACTCTCACCGGGGTACAGGTGACAAACAGTGACTCTCACAGGTATGTGGGTCACAAACACGCTGACTCTCACCGGTTTATGGGTCCCACAAACATTGACTCTGACTGGGGTACGGGTCCCACACATATTGACTCTCACTGTGGTACGGGTCCCACACGCACTGACTCTCACTGGGGTACGGGTCCAACACACACTGACTCTCACTGGGGTACTTGTCCCACACACAATGACTCTCATTGGGGCACGGGTCCCACACACACTGACTCTCACTGGGGTACGGGTCCCACACACAATGACTCTCACTGGGATATGGGTCCCACACACACTGGCTCTCACTGGGCTACGGGTCCCACACACACTGACTCTCACTGGGATACGGGTCCCACACGCGTTTACTCTCACTGTGGTACTGATCCCACACACACTGACTCTCACTGGGTTACGGGTCCAAAACACACTGACTCTCATTAGGGTACGGGTCCCACACACACTGATTATCCCTTGGGTATGTGTCCCACACACACTGACTCTCACTGTGGTACGGGTTCCACAGGCACTGAATCTCACTGGGGTACGGGTCCCTCACACACTGACTCTCACTGGGGTACGTGTCCCACACACACTGACTCTCACTGGGGTACGGGTCGCACACACACTGTCTCTCACTGGGTTACGGGTCCCACACATACATACTCTCACTGGGATATGGGTCCCACACACACTGGCTCTCACTGGGGTACGGGTCCCACACACACTGACTCTCACTGGGATATGGGTCCCACACTCATTGACTTTCACTGGGGTACGGGTCCCACACACATTGACTCTCACTGGGATACTGGTCCCACACACACTGACTCTCACTGGGTTACGGGTCCCACACACACTGAATCTCACTGGGGTACTGGTCACACGCACACTGACTCTCACTGGGGAACTGGTCCCACATACACTGACTCTCACTGTGTTACGGGTCCAACACACACTGACTCTCATTTGGGTACGTGTCCCACACACACTGATTATCCCTGGGGTATGAATCCCACGCACACTGACTCTCACTAGGGTACAGCTTCCACATGCACTGACTCTCACTGGGGTATGGGTCACACGGTAACTGACTCTCACTGGGGTATGGGTCACATGCACACTGACTCTCACTGGGGTATGGGTACAAAACGCACTGATTCTCACTGGGATATGGGTCCCACATGCATTGACTCTCACTGGGGTACGGGTCACACGCACACTGACTCTCACTGGGGTACGGGTCACACGCACACTGACTCTCACTGGGGTACGGGTCCCACACACACAGACTCTCAATGGGTTACGGGTCCCACACACATTGACTCTCACTGGGGTAGGGGTCCCACACACACTGACTCTCAATATTGTACGAGTCCCACACACACTGACTCTCACTGGGGTACGAGTCCCACACACACTGACTCTCACTGGGGTACGGGTCCCACACACATTGACTCTCAAGGGGGTACGGGTCCCACACACACTGACTCTCACTGGGGTACGGGTCCCACACACACTGACGCTCACTGGGATACGGGTCCCACACACACTGACTCTCACTGGGGTACGGGTCCCACACACACTGACTCTCACTGGGGAACGGGACCCACACACACTGACTCTCAATGGGGTAAGGTTCCCACACACACTGACGCTCATTGGGATAAGGGTCACACACACACTGACTCACACTGGGGTACGGGTCCCACACACAGTGACTCACATTGGGGTACGGGTCCCACACACAATGACTATCAAAGGGGTATGGGTTCCACACACACTGACTCTCACTGGGGTACGGGTACGACACACATCGGCTCTCACTGGGGTACGGGTCCCACACACACTGACTATCAATGTTGTACGGGTCCCAAACAAACTGACTCTTACTAGGTTACGGGTCCCAAACACACAGACTCTCACTGGGGTACGGATCACACACACACTGACTCTCACTCGGGTACGGATCCCACACACATTGACTCTCACTCGGGTACGAGTCCCACACACACTGACTCTCACTGGGGTACGGGTCCAACTCACACTGACTCTCATTAGAGTACGGGTCCCACACACACTGACTCTCACTGGGGTACGGGTCCAACACACACAGACTCTCATTAGAGTACGGGTCCCACACACACTGATTATCCCTGGGGTATGGATCCCACACACACTGACTATCACTGAGGTACAGGTCCCACACTCACTGACTCTCACTGGGGTACGGGTCCCACAGACAATGACTCTCCCTGGGGTATTGGTTCCACAGACACTGACTCTCACTGGGGGACGGGTCCCACAGACAAAGACTCTCCCTGGGGTATGGGTCACAATCACACTGACTCTCACTGGGGTACTTGTCCCACACACACTGACTCTCAATGGGGTACGCATCCAACACACACTGACTATCAAGGGGGTACAGGTCCCACGCACACTGACTCTCACCGGGGTACGGGTCCCAAACACACTGACTGTCAATGGGGTACGGGTCCCACACACACTGACTCTCACTGGGCTACGGGTCCCAAACACACTGACTCTCACAGGGGTACAGGTGAAAAACACTGACTCTCACAGGTATATGGATCCCAAACACGCTGACGGTTTATGGGTCCCACAAACATTGACTCTGACTGGGGTACGGGTCCCACACATATTGACTCTCACTGGGGTAAGGGTCCCACACACACTGACTCTCACTGGGATATGGGTCCCACACACACTGACTCTCACTGGGTTACAGATCCAACACTCATTGACTCTCACAAAGGTATGGGTCCCACACACACTGGCTCTCACTTGGGTCCGGGTCCCACACACACTGACTCTCACTGGGGTACGTGTCCCACACACACTGATTCTCACTGGGGTAAGGGTCCCACCCACACTGACTCTCACTGGGGTACGGGTCCCACACACACTGACTCTCACTGGGATATGGGTCCCACACTCATTGACTCTCACTGGGGTACGGGTCCCACACACAGTGACTCACACTGGGATTCGGATCCCACACACACTGAAACTCACTGGGGTAAGGGTCCCACACACAGTGACTCTCAATGGGGACGGGTCACAAGCACACTGACTCTCACTGGGGTACTGGTCCCACACACACTGACTCTCACTGGGTTACAGGTCCAACACTCACTGACTCTCACATTGGTATGGGTCCCACACACACTGACTCTCACTGGGGTCCGGGTCCCACACACACTGACTCTCACTGGGGTACGGGTCCCACACACACTGATTCTCACTGGGGTAAGGGTCCCACCCACACTGACTCTCACTGGGGTACGGGTCCCACACACACTGACTCTCACTGGGGTACGGGTCCCACACACACTGACTCTCACTGGGGTACGGGTCCCCACACACACGGACTCTCACTGGGGTACGGGTCCCACACACACTGATTCTCACTGGGGTACGGGTCCCTCACATACTGACTCTCACTGGGGTACGGGTCCCACACACACTGTCTCTCACTGGGGAACGGGTCCCTCACACACTGACTCTCACTGGGGTACGGGTCCAACACTCACTGACTCTCACTGGGGTACGTGTCCCACACACAATGACTCTCATTGGGGCACGGGTCCCACACACACTGACTCTCACTGGGGTACGGGTCCCACACACAATGACTCTCACTGGGATATGGGTCCCACACACACTGGCTCTCACTGGGCTACGGGTCCCACACACACTGACTCTCACTGGGATACGGGTCCCACACGCGTTTACTCTCACTGGGGTACTGATCCCACACACACTGACTCTCACTGGGTTACGGGTCCAAAACACACTGACTCTCATTAGGGTACGGGTCCCACACACACTGATTATCCCTAGGGTATGTGTCCCACACACACTGACTCTCCCTGGGGTACAGTTTCCACGTGCATTGACTCTCACTGGGGTACGGGTCCCACACACACTGACTCTCACTGGGGTACGGGTCACACGCACACTGACTCTCACCGGGGTACTGGTCCCACACACACTGACTCTCACTGGGTTACGGGTCCAACACACACTTACTCTCATTAGAGTACAGGTCCCACACACACTGATTATCCCTGAGGTATGGATCCCACACACACTGACTCTCACTGGGGTACAGGTTCCACATGCACTGACTCTCACTGGGGTACGGGTCCCACAAACACTGACTCTCACTGGGGTACAGGTCCCACACACACTGACTCCCACTGGGGTTAAGTTCCCACATACTATCACTCTCGCTGGGGTATGGGTCCCACTCACACTGACTCACAATGGGGTACTTGTCTCACACACACTGACTCTCACTGGGGTACGCGTCCAGCACACACTGACTCTCAATGGGGTACGGGTCCCACACACATTGACTCTCACTGAGGTACGGGTCCCACACACACTGACTCTCACTGGGGTTCAGGTCCCACACACACTGACTCTCAATGGGGTACGGGTCCCACACACACTGACTCTCACTGGGGTATTTGTCCCACACACACTGACTCTCACTCGGGCACGGGTCCCATACACATTGACTCTCACTGGGGTACGGGTGCCACTCACACTGACTCTCACTGCGGTACGGGTCACACACACACTGACTCTCACTGGGGTACGGGTCCCACACACACTGACTCTCACTGGGGTACGGGTCCCACACACACTGACTCTCACTGGGGTACAGGTCCCACACACACTGACTCTCACTGGGGTACGGGTCCCACACACACTGACTCTCACTGGGGTACGGGTCCCACACACACTGACTCTCTCTGTGCTACGGGTCAAAAACACACTGACTTTCACTGGGGTACAGGTGACAAACACTGACTCTCATAGGTATATGGGTCCCACAAACATTGACTCTGACTGGGGTAGGGGTCCAACATACATTGACGCACACAGGCGTATGACTCCCACACACACTGATTCTCAACGGGGTACGGGTCCCACACACATTGACTCTCACATCGGTACGGGTACCACACACACTGACTTTCACTGGGCTACGGGTCCCACACACACTGACTCTCACTGGGGTACGGGTCCCACACACACTGACTCTCACTGGGGTACGGGTCCCACACACACTGACTCTCACTGGGGTACGGGTAAGAAACACATCGACTCTCACTGGGGTACGGGTCCCACAAACACTCACTCTCACTCGGGTACAAGTCCCACACACACTGACTCTCACTGGGATATGGATCCCACACTCACTGACTCTCACTGGGGTACAGGTTCCACATGCACTGACTCTCAACGGGGTACTGGTCCCACACACAATGATTCTCACTGGGGTACAGGTCCCAAACACACTGACTCACACTGTGGTTCAGTTCCCACACTCACTGACTCTCACTGGGGTACGGGTCCCACAGACAATGACTCTCACTGGGGTACGGGTTCCACAGACACTGACTCTCACTGGGGGACGGTTCCCACAGACAATGACTCTCCCTGGGGTATGGGTCACACTCACACTGACTCTCACTGGGGTACTTGTCCCACACACTCTGACTCTCACTGGGGTACGCGTCCAACACACACTGACTATCAAGGGGGTACGGGTCCCACACACATTGACTCTCACTGGGGTACCGGTCCCACACACACTGACTCTCACTGGGGTACGGGTCCAACACACATTGACTCTCAGTTCGGTTCGGGTACCACACACACTGACTCTCACTGGGGTACGGGTCCCACACACACTGACTCTCAGTGGGGTACAGGTCCCACACACACTGACTCTCACTTGGGTAAGGTTCCCACACACACTGACGCTCACTGGGATATGGGACCCACACACACTGACTCTCAATGGGGTACGGGTCCCACACACAGTGAATCACATTGGTGTACGGGTCCCACACACAATGACTATCAATGGGGTATGGGTTCCACACACACTGAATTTCACTGGGGTACGGCTACGACACACATCGAATCTCACTGGGGTACGGGTCGCACACACACTGACTCTCAATGTTGTACGGGCCCCACACAAACTGACTCTTACTAGGTTACGGTTCCCATACACACTGACTCTCACTGGGGTACGGATCCCACACACACTGACTCTCACTGGGCTACGGGTCCCAAACACACTGACTCTCACAGGGGTACAGGTGAAAAACACTGACTCTCACAGGTATATGGATCCCAAACACGCTGACGGTTTATGGGTCCCACAAACATTGACTCTGACTGGGGTACGGGTCCCACACATATTGACTCTCACTGGGGTAAGGGTCCCACACACACTGACTCTCACTGGGATATGGGTCCCACACACACTGACTCTCACTGGGTTACAGATCCAACACTCATTGACTCTCACAAAGGTATGGGTCCCACACACACTGGCTCTCACTTGGGTCCGGGTCCCACACACACTGACTCTCACTGGGGTACGTGTCCCACACACACTGATTCTCACTGGGGTAAGGGTCCCACCCACACTGACTCTCACTGGGGTACGGGTCCCACACACACTGACTCTCACTGGGATATGGGTCCCACACTCATTGACTCTCACTGGGGTACGGGTCCCACACACAGTGACTCACACTGGGATTCGGATCCCACACACACTGAAACTCACTGGGGTAAGGGTCCCACACACAGTGACTCTCAATGGGGACGGGTCACAAGCACACTGACTCTCACTGGGGTACTGGTCCCACACACACTGACTCTCACTGGGTTACAGGTCCAACACTCACTGACTCTCACATTGGTATGGGTCCCACACACACTGACTCTCACTGGGGTCCGGGTCCCACACACACTGACTCTCACTGGGGTACGGGTCCCACACACACTGATTCTCACTGGGGTAAGGGTCCCACCCACACTGACTCTCACTGGGGTACGGGTCCCACACACACTGACTCTCACTGGGGTACGGGTCCCACACACACTGACTCTCACTGGGGTACGGGTCCCCACACACACGGACTCTCACTGGGGTACGGGTCCCACACACACTGATTCTCACTGGGGTACGGGTCCCTCACATACTGACTCTCACTGGGGTACGGGTCCCACACACACTGTCTCTCACTGGGGAACGGGTCCCTCACACACTGACTCTCACTGGGGTACGGGTCCAACACTCACTGACTCTCACTGGGGTACGTGTCCCACACACAATGACTCTCATTGGGGCACGGGTCCCACACACACTGACTCTCACTGGGGTACGGGTCCCACACACAATGACTCTCACTGGGATATGGGTCCCACACACACTGGCTCTCACTGGGCTACGGGTCCCACACACACTGACTCTCACTGGGATACGGGTCCCACACGCGTTTACTCTCACTGGGGTACTGATCCCACACACACTGACTCTCACTGGGTTACGGGTCCAAAACACACTGACTCTCATTAGGGTACGGGTCCCACACACACTGATTATCCCTAGGGTATGTGTCCCACACACACTGACTCTCCCTGGGGTACAGTTTCCACGTGCATTGACTCTCACTGGGGTACGGGTCCCACACACACTGACTCTCACTGGGGTACGGGTCACACGCACACTGACTCTCACCGGGGTACTGGTCCCACACACACTGACTCTCACTGGGTTACGGGTCCAACACACACTTACTCTCATTAGAGTACAGGTCCCACACACACTGATTATCCCTGAGGTATGGATCCCACACACACTGACTCTCACTGGGGTACAGGTTCCACATGCACTGACTCTCACTGGGGTACGGGTCCCACAAACACTGACTCTCACTGGGGTACAGGTCCCACACACACTGACTCCCACTGGGGTTAAGTTCCCACATACTATCACTCTCGCTGGGGTATGGGTCCCACTCACACTGACTCACAATGGGGTACTTGTCTCACACACACTGACTCTCACTGGGGTACGCGTCCAGCACACACTGACTCTCAATGGGGTACGGGTCCCACACACATTGACTCTCACTGAGGTACGGGTCCCACACACACTGACTCTCACTGGGGTTCAGGTCCCACACACACTGACTCTCAATGGGGTACGGGTCCCACACACACTGACTCTCACTGGGGTATTTGTCCCACACACACTGACTCTCACTCGGGCACGGGTCCCATACACATTGACTCTCACTGGGGTACGGGTGCCACTCACACTGACTCTCACTGCGGTACGGGTCACACACACACTGACTCTCACTGGGGTACGGGTCCCACACACACTGACTCTCACTGGGGTACGGGTCCCACACACACTGACTCTCACTGGGGTACAGGTCCCACACACACTGACTCTCACTGGGGTACGGGTCCCACACACACTGACTCTCACTGGGGTACGGGTCCCACACACACTGACTCTCTCTGTGCTACGGGTCAAAAACACACTGACTTTCACTGGGGTACAGGTGACAAACACTGACTCTCATAGGTATATGGGTCCCACAAACATTGACTCTGACTGGGGTAGGGGTCCAACATACATTGACGCACACAGGCGTATGACTCCCACACACACTGATTCTCAACGGGGTACGGGTCCCACACACATTGACTCTCACATCGGTACGGGTACCACACACACTGACTTTCACTGGGCTACGGGTCCCACACACACTGACTCTCACTGGGGTACGGGTCCCACACACACTGATTCTCATTGGGGTACGGGTCCCACACAAAATGACTCTCACTGTGGTACGCGTCCCACACACACTGACTCTCACTGGGGTACGGGTGCCACACACACTGACTCTCACTGGGGTACGGGTCCCACACACACTGACTCTCACAGGGGTACGGGTCCCACACTCACTGACTCTCACAAGGGTAAGGGTCCCAAACAAACTGACTCTCACTGGGATCCGGGTCACACACACACTGACTTTCACTGGGGTACGGGTCACACACACATTGACTCTCACTGGGGTACGGGTCCCACGCACACTGACTCTCACTGGTGTACGGATCCCACACACACTGACTCTCACTGGGATACAGGTCCCACACGCACTGACTCTCACTGTGGTACGGGTCCAACACACACTGATTCTCACTGGGGTACGGTTCCCACAAATTGATTGTCACAGGGGTACGGGTCCCATAGACACTGACTCTCACTGGGGTACGGGTTCAGCAAACAGTGACTCTCACTGTGGTATGGGTCCCACACACACTGACTCTCACTGGGGTACGGGTCCCAAACACACTGACTCTGAGAGGGGGACGGGTCCCACACACACTGACTCTCACTGGGGTATGGGTCCCACACACACTGACTCTTACTGGGGTACGGTTCCCACAAATTGACTATCACTGGTGTACGGGTCCCACACACAGTGACTCTCACTGGGGTACGGGTCCCACTCACACTGACTCTCACTGGGCTACGGGTCACAAACACGCTGACTCTCACCGGTTTATGGGTCCCTTAAACATTGACTCTGACTGGGGTACGGGTCCAACACATATTGACTATCACTGGGGTACGGGTCCCACACACATTTACTCTCACTGGGGTACGGGTCCCACACACACTGACTCTCACTGGGGTACGTGTCCCACACACACTGGCTCTCACTGGGATACGGGTCCCACACACGCTGACTCTCACTGGGGTACGGGTCCCACACACACTGACTAACACTGGGGTACGTGTCCCACACACACTGACTCTCACTGGGGTACAGGACCCACACACACTGCCTCTCACTGTGGTACGGGTCCCACACACACTGAATCTCACTGGGATATGGGTCCAACACACACTGGCTCTCACTCGGGTACGGGTCCCACACACACTGACTCTCACTGGGGTATGGGTCCCACACTCATTGACTCTCACTGGGGTACGGGTCCCACACACACTGACTCTCACGGGGGTACGGGTCCCACACACACTGACTCTCACTTGGGTACGGTTCCCACACACACTGATGCTCACTGTGATACGGGTCTCACACACACTGACTCTCAATGGGGTACGGGTCCCACACACACTGACTCGCATTGGGGTACTGGTCCCACACACACTGACTCTCACTGGGGAACGGGACCCACACACACTGACTCTCGCTGGGATACGGGTCCCACACACACTGACTCTCACTGGGGTACGGGTCCCACACACACTGACTCTCACTGGGGTACGGGTAAGAAACACATCGACTCTCACTGGGGTACGGGTCCCACAAACACTCACTCTCACTCGGGTACAAGTCCCACACACACTGACTCTCACTGGGATATGGATCCCACACTCACTGACTCTCACTGGGGTACAGGTTCCACATGCACTGACTCTCAACGGGGTACTGGTCCCACACACAATGATTCTCACTGGGGTACAGGTCCCAAACACACTGACTCACACTGTGGTTCAGTTCCCACACTCACTGACTCTCACTGGGGTACGGGTCCCACAGACAATGACTCTCACTGGGGTACGGGTTCCACAGACACTGACTCTCACTGGGGGACGGTTCCCACAGACAATGACTCTCCCTGGGGTATGGGTCACACTCACACTGACTCTCACTGGGGTACTTGTCCCACACACTCTGACTCTCACTGGGGTACGCGTCCAACACACACTGACTATCAAGGGGGTACGGGTCCCACACACATTGACTCTCACTGGGGTACCGGTCCCACACACACTGACTCTCACTGGGGTACGGGTCCAACACACATTGACTCTCAGTTCGGTTCGGGTACCACACACACTGACTCTCACTGGGGTACGGGTCCCACACACACTGACTCTCAGTGGGGTACAGGTCCCACACACACTGACTCTCACTTGGGTAAGGTTCCCACACACACTGACGCTCACTGGGATATGGGACCCACACACACTGACTCTCAATGGGGTACGGGTCCCACACACAGTGAATCACATTGGTGTACGGGTCCCACACACAATGACTATCAATGGGGTATGGGTTCCACACACACTGAATTTCACTGGGGTACGGCTACGACACACATCGACTCTCACTGGGGTACGGGTCGCACACACACTGACTCTCAATGTTGTACGGGCCCCACACAAACTGACTCTTACTAGGTTACGGTTCCCAAACACACTGACTCTCACTGGGGTACGAGTCCCACACACACTGAATCTCACTGGGGTACGGGTCCAACACACACTGACTCTCATTAGGGTACGGGTCTCACACACACTGACTCTCACTGGGGTACGGGTCCCACACACACTGACTCTCACTGGGGTACGTGTTCCACATGCATTGACTCTCACTCGGGTACGAGTCCCACACACACTGACTCTCACTGGGGTACTGGTCCCACACACACTGACTCACACTGGGGTTCAGTTCCCACACACTCCGACTCTCACTGGGGTACGGTTCCCACAGACAATGACTATCCCTGGGGTATGGGTTCCACAGACACTGACTCTCACTGGGGTACGGGTCCCACAGACAATGAATCTCCATGGGGTATGGGTCCCACTCACACTGACTCTCACTGGGGTACTTGTCCCACACACACTGACTCTCACTGGGGTACGCGTCCAACACACACAGACTCTCAAGGGGGTACGGGTCCCACACACATTGACTCTCACTGAGGTACGGGTCCCACACACACTGACTCTCACTGGTGTACGGGTCCCACACACACTGACTCTCACAAGGGTAAGGGTCCCACACACACTGACTCTCACTGGGGTCCGTTTCCCACACACACTGACTTTCACTGGGGTACGGGTCCCACACACACTGACAGTCACTGGGGTACGGGTCCCACACGCACTGACTCTCACTTTGGTACGGGTCCCACACACACTGACTCTCACTGGGGTACGAGTCCCACACACACTGTCTCTCACTGGGGTACGGGTCCCACACATACTGACTCTCACTGGGGTACGGGTCCCACACACACTGACTCTCACTGGGGTACGGGTCCCACACACACACTGACTCTCACTGGGGTACGGGTCCCACACACACTGCCTCTCACTGGGGTACGTTTCCCACACACAATGACTCTCACTGGGGTACGGGTCCCACACACACTGACTCTCACTGGGGTACGGGTCCCACACACACTGACTCTCACTGGGGTAGAGACATGAATGAGGTAATATATTCGACTATCTGATCTCCATGGCATCTTGGGATTTTTTACCGTTTTAGTATTGTTGCTGATCAAATTATTTGCCCCCTGTAATATTTCACTTTTTTTCTTTTTTCGTGACATTTGGACATTGCTGGGCTGGTCTGCATTAATTGACCATCCCTAATTGCCCATGAGAAGGCGGTGGTGAGCATCCATCCTGTGCCGCTGCAGACCCTCCGGTGTTTATTTAACTCCAGTCACAACTGTTGAGAATTTGGTCATGGTAATTCGTCATTATGATGTCACTGATCATATAACACTCTCTCTCTCTCTCTCTCTGTCTGTCTCTCTCTCTCACTCCCTCTCTCACTCTCTCTGTCTCTCTCTCTCTCTGTCTGTCTCTATCTCTGTCTCTCTCTCTCTCTCTTTCTCTCTCTCTGTCTCTCTCTCTCTCTGTCTTTCTCTATCTCTGTCTCTCTCTCTCTGTCTCTCTCTCTCTGTCTCATCTCTCTGTCTCTCTCTCTGTCTCATCTCTGTCTCTCTCTCTCTCTCTATCTCACTCTCTCTCTCTGTCTCTCTCTCTCTCTCTCTGTCTCTCTATCTCACTCTCTGTCTCTCTCTCTCTCTCTCTGTCTCTCACTGTCTCTCTCTCTCTCTCTCTCTCTGTCTCTCTCTGTCTCTCTATCTCTCTGTCTCTCCCTCTCTCTTTGATTCTTTCTCTTTCTGCTCTCCCTATTCCCAGCTTTATGCTTCCAAGCCCCTGGTGAGTTTGGGGGCACATTCACGGCCCAACCTCCTGGTCCCAGCGCTGAGTGAGCGCCGCAATCAAAGGGATCGATCTTCTGGGCGAGATGTTCAGCCAAGGGCCCCCAAGCCCTCTCAGCTGGGGTGTGATCACTCCCACGGCCACTGTTTCTCCAAGAATCTGGGTGGGGAGATCAATCTGGTGTCCTGGGGCCTACATTTATACAGCAAGCAACTGATACAGAGACTGGAACTGTGCACAGTGATCCCAGTGTGGTCTAACCAAGGGATATGGAAACTGGAACAGTGCACAGTGCTCCCAGTGTGGTCTAACCAAGGGATATGGAAACTGGAACAGTGCACAGTGCTCCCGGTGTGGTCTAACCAAGGGATATGGAGACCGGAACTGTGCACAGTGCTCCCATTGTGGTCTAACTAAGGGATATGGAGACCGGAACTGTGCACAGTGCTCCCATTGTGGTCTAACCCAGGGATATGGAGACTGGAACTGTGCACAGTGCTCTCAGTGTGATCTATCCAAGGGATACGGAGACCGGAACTGTGCACAGTGCTCCCAGTGTGGTCTAACCAAGGGATATGGAGACTGGAACTGTGCACAGTGCTCCCAGTGTGGTCTAACCAAGGGATATGGAGACCGGAACTGTGCACAGTGCTCCCAGTGTGGTCTAACTAAAGAATATGGAGACTTGAACTGTGCACAGTGCTCCCAGTGTGACCTAACCAAGGGAAACGGAGACTGGAACTGTGCACAGTGCTCCCAGTGTGGTCTAACCAAGGGATATGGAGACCGGAACTGTGCACAGTGCTCCCAGTGTGGTCTAACCAAGGGAAATGGAGACCGGAACTGTGCACAGTGCTCCCAGTGTGGTCTAACCAAGGGATATGGAGACCGGAACTGTGCACAGTGCTCCCAGTGTGGTCTAACTAAAGAATATGGAGACTTGAACTGTGCACAGTGCTCCCAGTGTGGTCTAACCATGGGATATGGAGACCGGAACTGTGCACAGTGCTCCCAGTGTGGTCTAACCAAGGGAAACGGAGACTGGAACTGTGCACAGTGCTCCCAGTGTGGTCTAACTAAAAAATATGGAGACCAGTACTGACAGATAATGCTGTGGAGGGATCGCTGAGGCAATTCTGTGCACAGCAAGCTCCCACAGACAGCCATCAGTTCAGTGATCAGATGTCTCGCTGTGGGAGCTTGTGTGAGAGTAATTTAGCTGCTGTGTTCCCTCCACACAGCTCTTCAAAAATGCCTCACCGTTTGTGAAAGCGTTTGGACTCCTCTGTCCAACCTCCCCACCCCCACACTCAGCCCCGGCAATGTGTAAGGGGCTGTACAAAGACCCCTAGCTCTCATCTTCAGGGAGCGGACAAACCCACACTGTGACTACAGGTCCTCGTGAGACACAATGATAAACCCCCACCCACCCCCCGACTTCACAATCGGTTCCCCTTGGCAACGGCACATCAAGTACCACCAGCCATGGCAAACTTCAGCACTTCAGGGGCCCTCACAGGTAAGGGAGAGGGGCCGGGTAACACCGATCCCTCCAATCCGCTCGGTGACCTTTGAAGAATCTGTGCTCCTCGAGACTCTTGTCTGGAGACAGGGGACCCAGGAAACTCTCAGAGCCGACAGCGAGAGAGAGAGGGGGAGAGAGGGGGAGAGGGAGAGGGGGAGAGGGAGAGGGGGAGAGGGAGAGGGAGAGAGGGAGAGGGAGAGAGGGAGAGAGAGACAGAAGTTCCAATGCTAGCATCCCGACCCATCCCATCGCCACTCCTTCAAGCCCTGGGGTTGCCTTTCTATTGAAGAGTTGGGGAGGGGGGCAACTGAGATGCAGACGGGGGCAGGTAATGAGGCGGCCGGACTACTCCATCCGGGCGCAGGTTGGCCCTGCTCTCCTCCGGGTAGTGGTCACTAACTCCCTCGCCCTGCCCACCCTCACACCAGGAAGGGGCATCACCGCTCACTGGGGTAGCTTCACACCGGTGAAGGTAGAATCCCTCACCAAGCTTTGCTATTTGGTGCACTGGCTGGGTTACTGGCCATGCAACTGACACCGCAGGGGTAAATGGGGGAGGGAGGGGAATGAGAAATAGAGATGTTACCTTAAAATCAGGCAGAGAAACTTGATAAGACCACACTCAGTGCACTGTACACAGTTTTAGTCTCTGTACCCCATGGTTAGACCACACTGGGAGCACTGTGCACAGTTCCAGTCTCCATATCCCTTGGTTAGACCACACTGGGAGCACTGTGCACAGTTCCGGTCTCCATATCCCGTGGTTAGACCACACTGGGAGCACTGTACACAGTTTTAGTCTCTGTACCCCATGGTTAGACCACACTGGGAGCACTGTGCACAGTTCCAGTCTCCATATCCCTTGGTTAGACCACACTGGGAGCACTGTGCACAGTTCCGGTCTCCGTATCCCTTGGTTAGACCACACTGGGAGCACTGTGCACAGTTCCGGTCTCCATATCCCTTGGTTAGACCACACTGGGAGCACTGTGCACAGTTCTGGTCTCCGTATCCCTCGGTTAGACCACACTGGGAGCACTGTGCACAGTTCCGGTCTCCATATCCCTCGGTTAGACCACACTGGGAGCACTGTGCACCGTTCCAGTTCCAGCTCACCACCACCTTCTCAAGGACAACGAGAGAGGGGCAGTAAATGCTGGGCCCAGCCAGCGAAGCCCACATCACATGAATGAATAAAAAGAAATTTGGAGCACTGTGCCCCACCATACTGTCGGAGGTTCAGCACCACAGGAACAACACACTTTCAGAGGGGTCCACTGTCAGATGAGACATTAAACCAAGGCCCCGTCTGCCCTCTCGGGCGGGTGTGAAAGATCCCACGGCCACTATTTGGAAGATGAGCAGGGGGGAGATCTCCCCGGTGTCCTGGGGCCAATATTTATCCCTCAACGAACAGCACTGAAAACAGACGATCTGGGTCATTATCCCATTACTGTTTGTGGGATCTTGCTGTGCATTAATTGGCTGCCACGTTTCTTACATTACAACTGTGACCACATATCAAAAAAAATGTCCTTCATTTTCTGTGAGACACTTTGGAATGTCCTGAGGTAGGAACGGGTGCTGGAGAAAATGGAAACGCTCTCTCACCCATGGACAGGCTGCTCTCCTGTGCCACATGGTCCTTCTATAACTGTTTTTATCTGTTCTCTATTACAGCTTCCACAGCAAAGATCCCCAAACAGAGGAGCAGTTAACAAGACGCATGCTTCCTGAACCCTATAAAGCATGCAAAACGCCACTGTCGGTAAGGACAAGGCAAGGAAACCCAACACACACACTGACTCTCACTGGGGTACGGGACCCACACACACTGACTCTCACTGGGATACGGGTCCCACACACACACTGACTCTCACTGGGGTACAGGTCCCACACACACTGACTCTCACTGGGGTACGGGTCCCACACACACACTGACTCTCACTGGGATACGGGTCCCACACACACACTGACTCTCACTGGGGTACGGGCTCCGCACACACACTGACTCTCACTGGGGTACGGGTCCCACACACACTGGCTCTCACTGGGGTACGGGTCCCACACACACTGACTCTCACTGGGGTACGGGTCGCATACCCACTGACCCTCACTCTCGCATACTCTCAAATGGACTCCCAATATCTCTCTGCCTTCCTCTCCACACCTCCCTTAATATGCTTCTTCACACAGAGCCGCTTTGATAGACTTTGCAGTGAAGTTTCCTATTGCAACTCCATGTCATATTTAATTTAATAATCACCTTTTCGAATGGGCCGGACTGAGGGAGAATGCTGAACTGCTCGAGTATTTACAGTCCAGTGAACCACCTTGGGGAGGTTTAATGCATTTTAGTTGCTATATCCATGTCAGTTAAGATTGCCCGGTGTACTTTGTTGTCTAATCTATGATTTTTTCTGGTTTTCCACCAGCAATTCCTGACCAATCCAAATTTTATTTTGGTAAGTATGGATGTATAGACCTCATCCTGAACACTTGCTGCACCTGCTGCCCTCAGCGCTTCTGGTTATCTTACACATTTACCTGGGTATCCAGTGTCTCAATCCCCTTTCTCACTCAGTTTACTAATATTTGTTTTCGAGGTGTGAACGTCCCTGGCTAGGGCCCAGCATTTATTGTCCACCACCAATTACCCCTTGAGAAGGTGGTGGGTGAGCTGCCTTCTTGACCCGCTGCAGTCCCGTGTGGTGTAGGTACACCCACAGCGCTGTTAGGGAGGGAGTTCCAGGATTTTGACCCAGCGACAGTGAAGGAACGGCCGATATATTTCCAAGTCGGGATGGTGAGTGACTCGGAGGGGAACTTCCAGGTGGTGGTGTTCCCCATGTGTCTGCTGCCCTTGTCCTTCTAGATGGTAGAGGTCGTGGGTTTGGAAGGTGCTGTCGAAGGAGCCTTAGTGAGTCGCTGCAGTGCATCTTGTAGATGGTACACACACTGCTGCTACTGTGCGTCGGTGGTGGAGGGAGTGAATGTTTGTGGATGTTGTGCCAATCAAGCAGCTGCTTTGTCCTGGATGGTGTTGAGCTCCTTGAGTGTTGTGGGAGCTGCACTCATCCAGG